>NC_133124.1:168107006-168391707 GCF_048418815.1 Hemitrygon akajei
AGAGAGAGAGAGAGAGAGAGAGAGAGAGAGAGAGAGAGAGAGAGAGGAGAGAGAGAGAGAGAGGAGTAAAAAAAGAACATGCAACATTTGAGCAACACCGTGTTCCCGTTTTTGGTTTCCTATTCAGATTTCAGAAGGTAACCTGGCTTTCAGTTGGAATAGGAGGAAGTTGATTTCTATGCGGATTTTGCTGTATTCTGTTTTGATTATAGCAGCTTTGTAGCCCAGGTCAGTCATAATGTGTGCATTTTTAATCGCACTTTGGTGCAAAATTTGCTGGGAAATGCCTTTAGTTGCACACACTGTCACCAGTTAGTTCTGACAAGGGAAACGCAAGTCCAGTGACTGCTGCGCGAGTTTCATAACCGTGGGATAAAAGGGGGAAATCAAGTCAAGTCAAGTCAAGTCACTTTTTATTGTCATTTCAACTATAACTGCTGGTACAGTACACAGTAAAAACGAGACAACTTTTTTCAGGACCATGGTGCTACATGAAGCAGTACCAAAAACTACACTAAACTACGTAAAAACAACACAGAGAAAAACTACACTAGACTACATACCTACCTAGGACTGCATAAAGTGCACACAACAGTGCAGGCATTACAATAAATAATAAACTAGACAATAGGCACGGAAGAGGGTAGTAAGTTTGTGTCAGTCCAGGCTCTGGGTATTGAGGAGTCTGAAGGCTTGGGGGAAGAAACTGTTACATAATCTGGTCCTGAGAGCCCTAATGCTTCGGTGCCATTTCCCAGATGGCAGGAGGAGAAGAGTTTTAATTAGGGATACGTGGGGTCCTTCATAATGTTGTTTGCTTTGCGGATGCAGCGTGTACTGTAAGTATCTGTAATGGCGGGAAGAGAGACCCCGATAATGTTTTTCTGCTGACCTCACTATCCGCTACAGAGTCTTACGATCCAGGATGGTGCAATTTCCGAACAAGGCAGTGATGCAGCTACTCAGGATGCTCTTAATACAACCCCTGTAGAATGTGATAAGTATGGGGTGTGGGAGATGGACTTCCCTCAGCCTTCGCAGAAAGTAGAGACGCTGCTAAGCATTCCTTGCTATGGAGCTGGTCTTGAGGGACCAGGTCAGATTCTGCGCAAGGTGAACCCCAAGAAATTTGGTGCTCTGAACGATCTCTACCGAGAAGCCATCGATGTTCAGTGGGGAGTGGTCGCTCCGTGCCTCCTGAGGTCAAGAACTATCTCTTTTGTTTTGTTCACATTCAGAGACAGGTTGTTGGCATCTAAAACTCCTCATATGAAGTCCTTATGGTTTATGGAGAGTTCCTTATTTTTGAAACTGCGGTCGTGTTTCAACTTGGTTCATTCTTTATATAATGCTCAATGACGTCAGAGGGAAACAACACAAATGTACGTGTATTCGCATAAGATGAATGCATTTTGTCTCTTACAGCATTCGTTTCTGTTGTGTTTTAATACGTACCATGGGTTATTAAGAACAAGCCATATTTTGGAAGAATTAGAAATTTTAATCGGAACGAGAAGGCGGTGGAAGAGCGCATAAGGATTTCCAGCGGGAAGACATTTTGAGTTCTCGGGTAAGAGAGAGGCCAGACTGCGCAGGCGCTTGACGTCAGCCAGTTGAGCGCGAACAGTTTTAAAAAGAAGGCAACCATATCCAGCGGGCAGCGGAGTGAGAAGCAGCAGAGTGAAAGGGCTTTGGCTCCACTGGCTTCAGCGGTAACAGGACGAGGTGAGGCAGTTGTTAATCGCAAATGGAAGTAGTATGTGTGTGAGGCCAATTTTCTGTGCTCGGTGTCAGATGTGGGAGGTCCTGGAGTCTCCCGGCGTCCCGGACGGCCACATCTGCACCCGATGCATCGAGGTGCAATTCCTAAGTGACCGTGTTAGGGAACTGGAGCTGCAGCTCGATGACCTTCGTCTGGTCAGGGAGAGTGAGGAGGTGATAGAGAGGAGTTACAGGCAGGTGGTCACTACGGGGCCATGGGACAGAGAAATGGGTCACAGTCAGGAGAGGGAAGGGGAAGAGTCAGGTACTAGAGAGTACCTCTGTGGCTGTAGCCCTAGACAATAAGTACTTCTGTTTGAGTACTGTTGGGGGGCGGGGTAGCCCACCTGGGGGAAGCGACAATGGCCGTGCCTCTGGCACAGAGTCTGGCACTGTGTTTCAGAAGGGTAGGGAAAGGAAGAGGAAGGCAGTAGTGATAGGGGACTCTATAGTCAAGGGGTCTGACAGGCGATTTTGTGGACGCAGGAAATAAAGTCGGATGGTAGTTTGCCTCTCAGGTGCCAGGGTCCGAGATATTTCTGATCGATTCCAAGATATCCTGTGGTGGGAAAGGAGAACAACCAGAGGTTGTGGTACATATTGGTACCAATGACATAGGTAGGAAAAGGGAAGAGGTCCTGAAAGAAGACTACAGGGAGTTAGGAAGGAAGTTGAAAAGCAGGACCTCAAAGGTAGCAACCTCGGGATTACTGCCTGTGTCACGCGACAGTGAGAATAGAAATAGAATGAGTGGAGGATAAATGCGTGGCTGAGGGAATGGAGCAGAGGGCAGGGATTCAGATTTCTGGATCATTGGGACCCTCTTTTGGGGCGGGTGTGACCTGTACGAAAAGAACGGGTTGCAATTGGAATCCCGGGGGGACCAATATCCTGGCGGGCAGGTTTGATAGAGCTGTTGAGTAGGGTTTAAACTAGTTTGGCAGGGGTGTGGGAATCAGGATGTGAGTGCAGGGATTAAGGTAGAAGGACAAGAGCATGATGCTCAGAGTTCAGAGTTGATGAGGACGGACAGGCTGGGGACAGAACATAATTGTAGCCAGTTAAAAAGGGGTTGAAATGTGTCCTATTTCAATGCTTGGAGTATTAGGAACAAGGAGGATGAACTTAGAGCATGGATTAGTACGTGGACCAACGAGTTGTGACCATTACTGAAACTGCCTTGGAGGAAGGACAGGATTGGATGATGCAGATCCTGGGGGTTCAGGTGTTTTAAAAGAAATAGGATAGGAGGCAGAAAAGGGGTGGAAGTGGCATTGCTGGTCAGGGATAGTATCACAGCTATAGAAAGGGAGGACGCTGCAGAGGGAGTGTCCATGAGTCGGTCTGTGTGGAAGTCAGGAAATAGGAAGGGAGCAGTCTATAGGCCTCCAAATAGCCCTCGGGACACAGAGGAGCAGATAAGCAGGCAGATTTTAGGATGGTGCAGGCAATACAGGGTAGTAGTTACGGGTGATTTCAACTTCCCTCATATTGACTGGTACCCTCCTGAGTGCAAGGGGGATAGATGGGGCTGAATTTGTCAGGTGTGTTCAAGAAGGATTCCTGACACAGTATGTGGACTGGCCCGACGAAAGGAGAGGCTATACTGGATCTAGTTCTGGGTAATGAACCTGATCAGGTGACAGACCTCTTGGTGGGGCAGCATTTTGGTGAGAGTGACCACAACTCCCCCTTAGATTCAGCATAGCTATAGAAAGGGATAAATTCAGACGAAATGGTAAAGTGCTTAACTGGGAAAGGGCTAACTTTGAAGGGATGAGGGAGGAACTAGCGAGAGTAAATTGAAACAAATGTTCAATGCGTAAAGCACAGAAGTAATGTGGGAGAAGTTTAGGGACCACTTGAGCTGGGATCAGGTTAGGTTTGTCCCACTAAGGCAAGAAAAAATGGTAGGAAAAGGGAACCGTGGCTGACGAAAACGGTGAGGCAACTCGTCAAGAGGAAAAAGGAAGCATATGTTAGATATAAAGAAGCAAGAAGTAGGAGAGGCTCATGAGAAATATAGGGTGGCCAGGAGGGAGCTAAAGAAAGGACTTAGGAGAGCTCGAAGGGGGCATCAGAAGGCCTTGTCATGTAGGATTAAAGAGAACCCCAAGGCATTCTATGCATATGTGGATAATAGGAGGATGTCGAGAACGAAGGTGGGACCGCTAAAGGATAAAGAGGGCAACATGTGCCTGGAGGCGGAGGAGGTTGGGGATGCCCTAAATAAATACCTTGCTTCAGTTTTCACAAGTGAAAAGGATCTTGATCAGGATGAGGTCGAAGTTGAGTGGGCCTGTGTACTAGACAATGTGGAGATTAAGGAAGAAGTGCTGGATCTTCTTAAAAACATTAAGATTGATAAATCCCCAGGGCCGGATATGATACACCCCAGCTTGTTGTGGGAATTGAGAGAAGAGATCGCAGGAGCATTAGCTATGATCATTGAATCCTCTTTGGCTACAGGGGAAGTGCCAGAGGAATGGAGAATGGCAAATGCAGTTCCGTTGTTTAAAAAAAGGTAATAGGAGAAACCTGGGAACTATAGACCAGTGAGTCTTACGTTGGTGGTCTGCAAACTATTGGAAAGGATTCTTAAGGATAGGATCTACAAGCAGTTGGAGAAGTACAGTCTTCTCATGGATAGTCAACACGGCTTTGTGAAAGAAAGATCGTGCCTCACGAACCTGATCGAGTTTTCTGAAGAGGTAACAAAAGAAATTGATGAGAGTAGGGCAGTGGTTGTGGTCTACATGGACTTTAGCAAAGCATTTGACAAAGTCCCTCACGAGAGACTCATCCAGAAAGTTATGAGGCATACGATAAGTAGAACCTTGGCTGTTTGAATAAAAAAAAAATTGGCTTAAAGGAAGAAAGCAGAGGATAGTTGTGGAAGGTAAGTATTCTGCCTGGAAGTCGGTGACTGGTGGGAGTGCTGCAGGGCTCTGTCCTGGGACCCCTGCTATTTGTGATTTTATAGATGACCTGGATGTAGAAGTGGAAGGATGGGTGAGTAAGTTTGCGGATGACACGAAGATTGGAGGAGTTGTGGATGGAGCTGTAGGTTCCCGAAGGTTAAAAGAGGATATAGACAGGCTGCAGAGTTGGGCAGAAAAATGGCAGATAGAGTTCAATCCGGACAAGTGTGAGGTGATGCACTTTGGAAGGACCAAACCAGACGACTGAGGACAGGATTAATGGTCAGTTACTTAAGAGTGTGGATTGTTACGTACCCCGTAACTGGGTGTCTAACTAGCAGAAAAAGAAGAATCCGTTGGAATCTGGTGGTACTATATTCAAAAGTATTTATTAATAAAATAAGCAAATCAATATCAATAATGCAAATATATAGATAACACACATTAGCAATAACAAACCTAGAAGTGTGGGAATAATAATAAGCACTAATAAACAAGCTCTATCGATGTCTAGGGGATAATGAATTGTCATATGAAAGTATAAAGTTCAGTTCAGTTCCTACGTGCTGAGGTAGATACGGTTGTTGTGTTGTAATCGTTGAGAGAGAGAGAGAGAGAGAGCGAGCGAGAGGTAACAGCTACAGTCAGGCAAACCTTCCTTTGCGTTCTTGATCCGTCGTATCGTTTGTGGCGATTCAGTTATGACCCCCTCTGTCCTTTAGCTAGACCGTTCTTCTGTGGTGGACTCGTCACTCTGGCATGAGTGGACACACACACAAGTCCCCATAGGTCCTGCTATAACACTGTGAGTTTAACTGACCGATCTCTTTGTTCGGTCTCCGGTGCCCCACACCTTCCCGTGGATTCCAACACTCAATCAGTGTCCACCAGTGTGTCTCCTGGTGTGTCTGAAGGTTGTATCTCAGGACCTCACTTTTATCCCTACTCACGGGGGTCTCAGGTGTCAATCAATTTTGAATGGCTGTGTCCATCAAAACCAGCCCACTCCGGCTGTCCACTGAGGAATGTTAATGAACAGAATTGTACAAGATAAATAACCCTCTCAGAAGTCATAATACGGTGAATCAACAAGTCTCTCGCCCTCTCTTATTTGTAGCAGATGTATTTGCATGTTTTCTTTTCCATCTCTCTCTCTCATGAGCAGCATAGCAACAATATTGGTTTGTGATTCTCCCGGGGTTGGGGGGGAGGGGGTGCATGGGCAACTCAGAACCCTTCTGGCCATCAGAGCTGTTCATCCTTCATAACAACCCCATCTTTCTGGGAATTTTTACCAAGGTGATTCTGCATCTTTTAGATTACAGAATCTAACAAAACACAGAAGTGGTCTTAACTACAAAAATAATACAGATATACTTTCAAATTAACATCTAGATAAACAGTCAGCAATTACGTTGTCACTCCCTTTATATGTTGTATTTTAATATCAAATTCCTGTAGCATCAGACACCAACTTAGTAACCTCCTATTTTTATTTTTCATGTTAGCCAAAAATACCAAAGGGTGTGATCAGTATAATCAATTAAGGGTCCTCTGTGCTGAACAAATGTAGACTTCGAAATGCTGTATCGCCAAGATAAGTGCCAACAATTCTTTTTCCACAGTAGAGTAATTTCTCTGATGCACATTGAACTTTCGAGAGAAATACGCTACAGGGTATTCCACTCCATCCCCTGCTTTCTGCAATAGGACTGCCCCCTGCAGCCTCATCACTTGCATCAGTCGTCAGGGAGAAAGGTTTAAAAAGGTCAGGTGCTTTTAAAAAGGGTGATGGCACAGTATGGTTTTCAACTTCTCGAAAGCTTCCTGACAAGAATTGCTCCACACAAACTTTTCGTCCTTCCGTAGGCGTTTTGTAAGCGGGAGGGCGATATCTGTGAAGGTATAACAACATTTTCGATATTACCCCACCATGCCCCAAAACCTTCTCAATGCTCCTTTTATTTGTTGGTACAGGAACCTCAGAAATAGCCTGTACTTTAGCCTGCACAGGAGCCAACTGCCCCTGTCCTACCACATACCCCCAAGTACGTGAACGTGGCATGACCAAATTCACTCTTTGCGAGGTTCACTGTAAGATGAGCTGCAGACATTCTTTTAAATAGCTTCTCTTGCAGCCTCGGGTGCTCATCCCATGTGTCACTTCCAAACTACTACATCGTCAATATAAGCCTTGGTGTTTGTTAACCCGTTAATCACTGCGTCAATCATCCTCTGAAATGTCCCTGGGGCATTTTTCATTCCAAACGGCAACACATTATATTCATAGAACCCGGATGGGGTGACAAAGGCTGAAATTTCTCGAGCCTGTCCGTTAAAGGAACGCACCAGTATCCCTTTAACAGGTCCAATCTTAGTGATGTATCTCGCTTTTCCCATGTTATCAATACAATCGTCCACCCTAGGGATAGGGTAAGCATTTGTCTGTGTGACAGCATTCATCTTTCTGTAATCTGTACAGAATCTTATGGTACCCGTCCGGCTTTGGTACGACCACGCATGGAGAAGCCCATGCAGAAGCAGATTCACGAATATTACCTGCAGCTACCATATGCTCAATTTCTTTTTCCACTAGCTTGCTCTTTTCTAAATTCATCCAATAAGGGGATTGTTTAATAGGCTGGGTTGAGGTAACAACAACATCATGCTCTGTTCCTTTACACCTCCTTGGAACATCTGGACATAAATCTGCATGCCATTTAATGAGCTGTTTCAGCTGCTGTCTTTGTTCAGGTTCTTAATGACTGACTTTATCAGCAAAGTTGGCTAAAATAACAGAGTTCTCCCAGTCTGGTGGGTGCTATGCTTATCTTTTCAAAACGCTCAGGTCCCTCCTTAACAATCCTTTCTGCCTCATCGGTTTTCGTGACCGCACCGACTACCGCGGGGGTCGCGTCATGATAACCTTTCAGCATGTTTACGTGAACCAACTGTTTCGGCTTTCGTCTATCAGGTGTTTCGATCACATAATTCAGCAAGTCTATTTTCCTTAATCACTTTATACGGTCCTTGAGACCTTGGCCTGTAGGGGATTGGTAACTACAGGGAATAGGACCAAAACCTTGTCGCCCACGTGAAATTCTTGCTCTCAGGCTCGTTTATCATACCATTGTTTCATTTTAGTCTGGGAGTCTTTAAGATTTTGCTTTGCCAGGTCGCTATCTTATGGAGTCTTCCCCGGAATTTCAAAACGTAGTCAATCACATTGACTTGAAGGTTCGGACTAGACCATTTCTCTTTAAGTAAGGTTAAAGGTCCTTTGGGCCTGTGACCGAAAACGAGCTCAAACGGACTGAACCCAGAGATTCCTGTACCGTATCCCTCACTGCAAATACAGAAGTGGTAATGCATCATCCCAGTCACGAGTGTTTTCCTGACAGTAAGTTTTGATCATGGTCTTTAAGTCGCGTGGAATCTTTCCAACGCTGGCCTTGCGATCCGGATGTTATGCAGAGGCTAAAATTTGTTTAACTCCCATCTGTGTCACCATTTGCTGAAATGCACGGGACGTAAATGTACTCCCCTGATCTAACTGTATTTCTTTAGGTAACCCTACTGAGGTGAAAAAATTTAACGAGTGCCTTTACCACCGCAGGGGTCCTAATGTTTCCCAGGGGCACAGCCCCTGGAAATCGTGTAGCAGCACACATCATGATCATCGACGTACTGCCGCCCACTCGCAATACTAGGCAAAGGACCCAAAAATCCACAATAATTCGGGAAAAAAGGCTCCTCAAAAGCGGGTATCAGTCTGAGAGGTACCTTAGGGATAACCTGGTTTGGCTTTCCTACCACCTGACACGTATGGCACCTTTTACAATAGTCAGCAATATCCTTCCTCATATTTGGCCAATAAAAATCTTTCATAACCCTATCCACTGTCTTCCTTACTCCCAAATGTCCACCTAGAGGTCCTTTTTGAGCTAAGTTCAAAATTTCATCCCGATACACCTTCGGAACCATCACCTGATGTACCACCGCCCAGTTCTCATTGACTGGCACCGTGGTCGGCCTCTACTTCCTCATTAACACTTCCTCCTTCAGGTAGTAGCCTTTTGGTTCTTCATCAATCTCCGTCTCAGTAAAAACTGACTCTCTCAATGCCACAAGCTCCTCATCACGTCTCTGCTCCTTTATAAATTCCCTTCTTGCTAAGGGTAGGTCTACCTCCTCTCCTTACGTCTCTTGCACCTACTATTCTCCAGTTTTTACCACCCTCAAAACCCATCTTGTACAGGGTCCGGTAAAAACGTCTCAGCCAAATCAACACTTGGACTCATTTAAACTGGCTTCTTTCTCAGCCACCTTTCTCGACATGCTGCGAGTAATTGCGCATGCGGGATGGATCTTAGATCTATGGGCAGGTCCTCAGCACTCACAGGCTTGCTTGTTAATTTCACTGCTGAATACACGTCACCGCCAGCTAAATCGTTACCAAGAAGGACGTCCACACCGTCTCTCGGTAGTTCCGACCGCACCCCTATTTCGACTGGTCCAGATACCAGGTCACATTTTAAAATGATCCTGTGCAAAGGTACAGCTTCTGTCCCTTTTCCCTATGCCTCTTACACAACATCTCTCAGTTTCAGGACCGAAATCTAGCACCTCCCTTAGGATCAATGACTGGTCAGCCCCAGTATCCCTCCAGATCCTCACTGTAACTGGGGTTTCTCCTTCTTTCACAGACACCGTCCCTTCTGAAATAAATTTCTCAGGCCCCTCTTGTGCTCTATCTACCCTTCGCCTTCCTCATCGATCTACTGACCGACTCAATGCAACCTGTAGGGATCGCTGTTTCCCTTTTCCTGGTCTCCTTCTTCGGAGCAAATCACTTAGATGCAATATGACCGGCTTTTCCACAATTATAACAGGTAAAGCTAGGAACCTTTCTGCCAGCCTGCTTTTCCTCCTCCTTACCTTCACCACTAGCTCCCGGTTTATTCTCTACCTTAGCCGGCGGGCTTTCTCTACCGTCCCCTACCGCCTTTCGGGTAACTCTTATTTGAGGAAAACATTGCCTTGTGCGTTAGGGCGTACTCGTCTGCTAATTTGGCAGTCGCGACAGAGTCTCCGTCTCCTTCGCATCCAAATACGTTTTCATACTCTTCAGGAATACAACTTTTAAATTGCTCCATCAGCATTAACTGCACCAGTTTATCATAATCTCCAACAACCTCTTTTGAGGCGCACCAACGCTCACCAACACATCTGCATCTCACGGGCAAACACTAAATACATGTGGTTCCAGGGCTTCTCAAGTTCCGGAACCTCTGCCGGTATGCTCTGGCACCAACTCGTAACTCCTCAATACAGCCCTTTTTACTTCCTCATAATCCTAGACTCCTCCATGGACAATGCCGAATATACTAGCTGGAGCCTTCCCCCTAAGTACGCTCTGTAACAGAACAGCCCATTTCCCCTTAGGCCAGTTCTGATTCACAACCACTTTCTGAAAATGGAGGAAGAAACATCGACATCCGTCTCCTCAAATGGAGGTACCAACTGAATCTCCCGACCAATCGTGAACCCCTCACTTGAGTCTGCCGCCCGGTCTCTTCGGTGCTGTACCTTTAACCTTTCCAATTCCAGCGCATTCTGCCTCTCTTTCTCCCTTTCCTCCCTTTCAGCTTTTTCCTTCTCCTTTGTGCCTCCAACTCAGCCCTTTCCTTCTCCCTTTGTGCCTCCAACTCAGCCCTTTCCTTCTCCCTTTGTGCCTCCAACTCAACTCTTACCTTCTCTCTTCTCGCCTCCAACTCCTTTAGCTGGATCTCATACTCCATTTTCTTCTTTTCCGCATCCAACCTTAATTTTTCCCATCTCTAAACTGAACCACCCCATCGACTGATTTCCTCTCAGGGAGCAGTTCCAATACCCCAGACGTGAACACATCCTCGGGATACATAATGCTGGGCTATGGCTCTCTGTATCTCCGACTTTGTCATCGACAGTTTTACTGCCGAGAGATTTAGTTGTTTCGCAACGCCTCACCAATTCCGTCTCCATGGCACCCTCTAGTGCCTTCAAAGTCGGGTTTTCTACAATTTGTCTATTACCATCTCTGCTGGTTTGCCGTCTGGTTACCCACGCAACCAGATCAGATAAGGGACTTTCATCCCGATTCACTGGCTCCCCAATTTGAAAATCAAATCCCGGAAGACGAGGCCCCAATTTGTTACATACCCCGTAACGTGGTGTCTAACTAGCAGAAAGAAGAATCCGTTGGAGTCTGGTGCTACTATACTCAAAAGTATTTATTAATTAAAATAAGCAAATCAATATCCAATAATGCAAATATATAGATAACACACGTTAGCAATAATTAACCCAGAAGTGTGAGAATAAAATAAGCACTATAAACAAGCTCTATCGATGTCTAGGGGATAATGAATTGTCATATAAAAGTATAAAGTTCAGTTCAGTTCATACGTGCTGAGGTAGATATGGTTGCTGTGTTGTCATCGTTGGAGAGAGAGAGAGAGAGAGCGCGAGGCGAGAAATAACAGCTACAGTCAGGCAAACCTTCCTTTGCGTTCTTGATTCGTCGTATCTTTGTGGCCATTCTGTTATGACCTCTCTGTCCTTCAGCTAGACCGTTCTTCTGTGGTGGGACTCGTCACTCTGGCATGAATGGACACACACACAAGTCCCCACCGACCCTGCTATAACACTGTGAGTTTAACCGACTGATCTCTTTGTTCGGTCTCCGATGCCCCACACCTTCCCGTGGGTTCCAACACTCAATCAGTGTCCACTAACTGTGTGTCTAAAGGGTGACTGTCCCAGAACTCACTTTTATCCCTACTCACGGCGTCTCAGTTGTCATCAATTTTGAATGGCTGTGTCCATCAAACCAGCTCACTCAGGCTGTCCACTGAGGAATGTTAATGAACAGAATGGTACAAGATAAATAACTTTCTCAGAAGTCATAATACGGTGAATCATCAAGGTCTCTCGCCCCTCTCTTATCTGTAGCAGATGTTCTTGCATGTTTTTCTTTTCCATCTCTCTCTCTGTCATGAGCAGCATAGCAACAATAATGGTTTGTGATTCTCCGGGGGGGGGGGGGGGGGGTGGGTGGGACATTGGCAACTCTGCACCCTGCTGCCCATCAGAGCTGTTCATCCTTCATAACAGGATGAACAAAGGGACCTTGGGGTTCAAATCCATACATCCCTCAAGGTCGCTGCACAGCTTGATGGGGTAGCTAAGAAGGCCTATGGGATGCTAGGCTTCATTAACAGGGGGATTTTCAAGAGTACAGAGGTCATGTTGCAACTCTACAAATCTCTGCTGAGGACCACCACTTGGAGTATTGTGTTAAATTCTGTTCACCTCATTATATAAAGGCTGTGGAAGCTATTGGGAGAGTGCAGAGGAGATTTACCAGGATGTTGCCTGGAATGGAGAACAAGTCATTTGAAGCAAAGTTAGCAGAGCTGGGACTTTTCTCTTTGGAGCATAGAAGAATGAGAATGGACTTGATAGAGGTGTACAAGATTATGAGAGGCATAGATAGGGTGGATAGTCTGTACCTGTTCCTAGGGCACCAATAAAAACCGAGAGGGACATGTGTACAAAATTAAGGGAGGGAAGTTTAGGGGATATATCAGGGGTAGGTTTTTTACACAGAGGGTTGTGGAGTGCCTGCAATGACTTGCCAGGGATGGTGGTGGAGGCTAAAAGATTAGGGGTATTTAAGAACCTCTTGGACAGGCACAGGGAGGAAAGAAAAACGGACGGTTATAGAGTAGTGTGGGTTTCGTACTTTCTTAAAACGATTATATGGGTCGGGCACAACATGGAGGGCTGAAGGGCCTGTACTGTGCTGTAGTGTTCTATGGTTCTATGGTTACAGCCCCAAGCCACGTTTTACAGTGCTATGTTTCTTGATCATGTTATCATTTCTGCGCATGTCAGAACTCTGTCCAATCACGTTCTGACACGTCATATCACCACGTCTTCCTTTCCTGAGAAGGAAAACAAATAGCAACATTAAAGAGAAGAAATGTATAATTTAACATGTCTCTAACAGTCTCTCTGGGTGTTCAGGAACACGAGTAGACCTTCTAAGTGGTTCACACGTTTCTTGTGTTTAGTTGTTATTTCATGTTTTGTCTAGTCTGCATCAGCCAACTATAAAGTTGGCTCCTTCTTGTGACCTTTGTGATTTCTCTTAACGCTACTTCTTTTCAGTTTTTACCATGTATGATCTGGGTTGTACTTCTTCAAGTACTGTAGCTTTCTTAATTCCTTCCACTTCCATTTGTAATTAAATACGAATATTGTTTTTTTCATCTTACTCATTCATTAACTGTGTAGTCTCTTTTTTATGCTAAGACTTCATCATTTCAATAAAATGTCTCAATTCTTCTCTTGTGCTTTGACTTCTTCATTGGATGTTGAAACTTGTCACTCTTTGGCTTCAGATCAGTGTTGTACTGTATTGGCAAGTTTGGCCTCTGTCCGCCTGCAGAGGTGAGATTGGATGGAATGCATGGCCCATTGCGTTACTACTTCCAGAGGGCAAAATTGCAACTCCTGGTTTTGGTGGCAATGCTTTGCAAGATGCTGGTAACAAAGGAATGCATCTGGGGATCTTCTCTTCTTTTACTTTTGCCGCGGTGGGAATCAAATTCTGTTCTCTCTTGCCTCTTTCATCAAGTAACTGTATTCTGACTCTGTGTCCTAGGGACTAATACTCTTCACGAAATTCACTCTCCCACAGGCAGATAAACCCATCATTGACTGTACATTTTCAGCACTACCACAAATGAAAGCGTGTGCACAACATTTTTGTTTGATACTTTTGCCACACATGTTCCTTTAACTGGAATGTCTGCACCTGAATACCTGATCACTTTTACATTTGTCTTATGTAACTTAGGTCTAGGCTTTAATGTATTAAACTCACATTCTGCAAGGACATTCACTTGTGCTCCAGTATCCAGTTTAAACATAATACTGTTTTGTTCACTTGCAATGGCATAGTTTAGTCATTCTTACTTCGTTTGTTTTCACAAGGCACATCAATATAAAACTCCTTAAGTTCATTTTCAAACACTGCATTTACTTGTTTTATTTTCTTTTTACTTCCGCAACAGCATGAAAAATGATTGCTCCAACCGCAGTCGTTGCACATTTTTGCCAAATGCTGGACACTATTTTGGCTGCTGCTGCCGCTCACAGCGATCACATTTTTTTTCTATCAGGTAACGTCTTACTCTCTGTCGGTTTCATTGCCATTTTATTATTTTCTCTAATATGTTTTGCACTCTTTCACAGCTTTGCAGCTCTCAATAAAAAAACTCTGTAGCCTGTGACGTCATGGGTTCCGAAGCTTTGTAAAACATCAAAGCTATTTCCAAGTCTAAATCTTATTCTCTTAACTGTCTTTCTCTCAGACCATTATCCAGATTACTACAAACAATTCTGCCTTTAATGATAGAGTCTGCCAATCTGCAAACTCGCATGTTTTACTGTGGTGCCTCAACTCCGTAACAAATTGATCAATCGTTTGACCAGCTCCCTGCCAACATGTAGAGAATTTGTACCTTTCATACATCTCATTACGCTTTGGTAGACAAAAGGCTTCAAATTTGCCAATTATCGATTTTAGATTCAAATTATCTCCATTTTCAAAAGTAAAATGGTTATATACCTAAATTGCGCTGTCACCTATTATGTGAAATAGAATCGCAGCTTTCGTTTTTTTTCTGTTTTTTTTTAAATCTGCTCCGATCGCCGATAAATCAAATTCAAAACGTTCTTTGAATTTCCTCCAGTTCGCAGCTGCATTCACAAATAACTGAAGTGACGATACGGTTGCAGTCCTTTCATTTGTAAAAATGTTAGCATGCACCAAAACAGTTCGCGCTCTTTTTTTTTCTCAGAAACATATCTTTGCTTCTCCGTATTATCGAATATATATTCTTTCAGCCCGACTTCTGATACCATGTTGCGTTCTTTGTACGTATCATGGGTTATTAAGACAGATCATATTCTGGAAGTATTAGAACTTCTTATTTAAACAGCAACAACAAAAAAAAAAACACGTTTTTTGTGCCATGTTTCTCGATCACACTATCATTTCTGCGCATACTCAGAACATTGTCCAGTCACGTTCTGACACGTGATATCACAGTTTCCTGGAGCGTGGAACTATGAACATTTGTCGTCCGTCGCTATTAAGCCCTGGGACTTTCCTATCATTGTTGCTGTACTGCACAGGAAATTTCAAACTCAGTTGCAAAGAGCAAGTCCAGACTCCATTTGTAGGAGAAACTATGCAGGATGAGAGATTTCAACTTTCGAGAGGAATTAGTGAAACGGAGGGTGTTCGCATTCTTGAAGAGAAAAACAAAATTTGGCAATCTTATTATCTATCCTATCGGTTATTCTTCCGTTTTCGCACAGAATTCTGGAAATGCATGAGCTGCGCAGCTAAGGGACGTGTGACCTGATCAACAATCCTCCCTGAAGATCTCAGTGGATCCAGCGGCATCAGTCAACAGTTTCGGATGAAACCTACGCCTCAACAGATTTTAGCTGTATTGCTTCTACTGGTGGAGCAGCCCAAGAACTTAAACCGCCGTAGCAAGACCTTTTTCTTCAAAGTATATAGCTGAGATAAATCAAAACAAAATACGAACATATGTTGCATATTCATATATCACGGTAATCAGACATCAAAGTATAGATAGCGTAAATAATCTGCACTACAGGCAGCATATAGGCCGAAAAAAATACATGCTGCTTCTGGCAGCCATGATTTCATGGTAAAGGTCTCATGATACATAGTCAGGGGGCAATGAGGAGAATAAGATAGAAAGGAATTATAAAGCGGAAGCAGAAGGGACCAATTGGATCCTCAAGTGTGCTCCTTATTTAATAGGATTACTAATTCAACGTCTCCGATTTAAGATGGCGCTGCTTTCTCGTTGAGGTGACTACTTTTTGCGTTTAATGAAACAGAGAAAGCAAATAAAAAAACCTCATTATTCACATGTCTGTTCTGGTAAATGATCGCTGCAATTAGTGAGTGCCCTTTAAATTTCCTGTCGGAGCTGATCAGAATCACCAGCACGATTTGGCCTTTATTTGCGGTATTGCTGGGGCAGAACGTTTGCAACATGTCCAGACTGGAGTTGCTGGAGCAGATTGGAAGAAATTTAATACGCAGAGCCGAGAAGGAGAAAAATCCAAAGATTGATCGATTTAAGTACCACACCAAAGTGGAATGGTCAGGTACATCGCTGCCAGAGCCAAGGCTAGGCGGTGCGAGGAAAAACCGGATTTAAGAGATCGTGTAATTGCCATATGCACACCACTGAGCATGAGTCAGAGGGTAAGAAGTGAATCGATGTTTGGACGAATTAGTGGTGGAGACAGATTAAAATGCTCATGTTTTCGGGGTTGGAGGCGAGAGATGAGCTGGTTCGGGTTGTCTCTCCACATGGTGTGGTGGAATAAAGTTGTGGCCTGCACCTGGTGAGCTTCTGGATTGATTACAGTAATAACTAGCGCTCGGACCTTAAATCTGAATGCTGCTTGCTTGCTTTCATTGCTTGCATAATTTGTTGTTTTTTTCTCCCTTTCTGCGTAGTGTGTTTGAGTCTTTTTCTCTGTTTAATGGGTTCCCTTTGCGTTTTTCTTTCGTCCCCGCCTGTTAGGAGACAAACCTCAAGGTTGTATAAACTATAGGCACTTTGATATTAAAAATGTACTTTTATACTTTCTACTTTATAGTTTGTATATCAACATTCGAATTATAGTGTTGACCACTTTGTGTCCATATTTTCTAATTGACAATTCAATCATACCTTGCCGCATGAACATTAAATATGAATTGTGAGCGCTGAAAATGTAAATTATAAATGAGAATGGGCAACAATAGGTTACAGGAATGGTATCGAACCATTAAAGTAGATGCAGAAGTTAAAATGCCTTGACTGTGTAACAGAGCGTCATTTATAAGGAAAGGTAGGACAAACTCCCCCCACCCCCCAGGAGTGCTAGATTCTAAGGGGAGTCTTGATAGATGTAGATAGAACTACGTGTAGATTCCGTAAAGCTGCTTGGGCGTTCCTTATTAAGGGTGAAGCCTTTGGGTCTTGAGACACATGGCAAAATAGGTTAACGGTAGCCATGGTTTTCATAAGACCATAAAATACAGGAGTAGTAGTAGGCCATTTGGTCCATCGAGTGTGCGCCACACCGTCGTCACAGCTGATCCATTTCCCTCTCATCCTCACTTTGCTGTCTTCTCCCCATATCCCTTCATGGCCTGACTAATGGAGAATCTATCAGCCTCTGGGCTTAAATATACTTAATGGCTTGCCCTGCACAGCTGCCGGTGGCAAGGAACTTCCAAATTCACTACTTCCATGGCTATTGGAATCCCTCCTCTTTGCCATTCTAAATGAACTCCAACCCTTTTCAGAGCTGTGTCATTTGGTCCTGGATCTTCACTTTAGGAAATATGCTCTATATGCATCCATTTTATCGAGGCTTTTCAACATTCAATAGGTTTCAATGATATTCCACCACCCCCACCCCCCCAACTCAATCGTCTGAATTCCAGTCAGTGCAGACCCAGAACAAGCTGAACATCTTTCAGTTTATTTATCACATTCTCCCTTATCGTGAAATCTAGCCGATAAATCTGCTGGAATAATTTGAGGAGATATCAGACAGAAACAGACAAAAAGGTGTCAGTGGATGTTGTTTACTTGGGCTTTCAGAAGTTCAGCTGCACATAGGCAACTTAATATGATAAAAGACTATGATACTACTAGCATGGGCAGAAGGGTGGCTAATTGGTAGGAGACCAAGAGTAGGAAGAAAAGTTAGCCTTTTCTGGTAGGCTGCCAGTGACAAGTGTAGTTCCACAGAGGTCAGTCTTTGGACCACTTCTTTTCACGTTATATGTCCAAGATTATTGCATGACGGCATTGATGGCTTTATTGCCAAGTATGCTGACGATACGAAGGTGGTTGGATGGTTGGTAGTATTGAGGAATCACGGATTCTGCAAAAGGACTTAGAGACAGTAGCAGAATAGTGAGCGAAGTGCAGATGGAAATTAGTCTAGGGAACCTTACAGTCATGTACCTTAGTGGAAGTAATAAAGGCTAAGACTATTTTCTGAACGGAGAGAACATTTAGATAATCAGAGAAGTGAAGAGACTTGGGAGTCCTTTTGAAGATTTCTTAAAGGTTAGCTTGCAGCTGGAAGCAGTGGTAAGGAAGACAAATGCAATGATAACATTCATTTCGAGAGGGCAGGTAGGCAGGAACAAGGATGTTATACAAGATATTGATCAGACCCACGGTTAGTGTATTGCGAGCAGTTTAGGTCAAGAGAAGATCTGGAGGCACTAGAGAGGGTCTAAATTAGGTTTAAGATAGTGATTGCGGCAAGAAACGGGGTAACATATGAAGAAGCATTTGATGCAAGCATATTTCGTTGCTAATGGGTTTGAGGGAGCAGCATGTCATTGAAATCTATCAAATACTGGACGGCCGAGACACATTGGATAGAGTGGATGTTGAGAGGATGCTTCTTATCTGCAGCCAGCGGGTGACGAATCGTGGAATTCATTACCACAAATGGCAGTGGAGGCCAAGTCACAGAGTATATTTAAAACTAATGTTGATATGTCCTCGATTAATCAGGACATCACATATTACGAGCAGAAGGCAAGGGAATGCGATTGAGAGGGATGTAAATTAGTCATGCTGGAATAAATCCATAGAATAATAGAAAAGTACAACGCGTAATAGGGTCCTTTGACCCATCTAGTTCATGCCAAACAATTTAAACTGGCCACGCCCATCAACCTGTACTGGTACCATAGCCCTCCATATACCTACCATCTATGTACCTATCCAAAATTCTCTTAAATCTTGAAATCGAGACTGCATTCACCTCTTGCGCTGGCAGCCTCTTGCAATATTCTCACGACTCCCCCTTATGTTCCCCATAAACTCCTCACCCTTAACCCGTGATCTGTACTGTAGGTCGCATCCAAGCTAATTGGAAAAGCCTACTTGCATTTACCCTGTCTGCACACCTCTTAATTTAACATGCTTCTATCAAATTTCTCCTCAGTCTTCTGCGATGGGTGGGTTTTCATCTGCAAGAATGACGAGAGAGCATACAGAGAAGAGGTGCAGCGGCTACAGACTGGTGCAGAGCCAACAACCGGTATCTGAATGTCAACAAAACAAAAGAGAGGGTTGTTGACTTAAAGGAGAGCACTGAGCGAATACTCCCCGCTGATCATTGACGGCTCCTCCGTAACGATCGTTAAGAGCACCAAATTTCTTGGTGTTCACCCGGCGGAGAATTTCACCTAGTCCCTCAAAATCAGCTCCATAGCCAAGAAAGCCCAGCAGCGTCCTCTACTTTCTACGAAGGCTGAGAAAAGTCCATCTCCCACACCCCAATCCTCACCACATTCTACAGAGGTTATATCGAGAGTATCCTGAGCAGCTGAATTACTAACTGGTTCGGAAATTGCATCATCTCGGAACGTACGACCCTGCAGCAGATAATGAGGTCAGCTGAAGGAATCATCGGGGTCTCTCTTCCAGCCATTACAGACATTTACACCACACGCTGCATCCGCAAAGCTAACAGCATTGTGAAGGACCCCATGCACCCCCGCATACAAACTTTCTTCCCTCCTGTCATCTGGCAAAAGGTACCCAAATATTCGGGCTCTCACGACCAGACTGTGTAACAGTTTCTTTCCCCAATCCATTAGACTACTCAATTTCAAGACTCTAGTCTGACACCAACTTACACGCACACACACACACACACACACACAAAAACCACTCCACTCCCTTTGCAACCTCCCTTTGGCAATTTCTGCTCATTTCTTTCTCAATTCCTGCTGAAACATTGTTTACATTTACGTCATTTCTTATTATATTGTATTTTGCCCTTTACTCTGCCTCTTGCCTTGCTTATTAATTATTGTAATGGCTTGCACTGTTTTATGCACTTTATGTTGTCTGTGTAGGTCTGAAGTCTAATGTAGTTTTGTGTTGCTTCATGTAGCACCATGGCCCTGGAGGAACGTTGTTTCGTTTTTATTGTGTACTGTCCCGGCAGTTATGGTTGAAATGACAATTAAAACGATTTGACTTGAAACATAGAAAAACATACAGCACAATACAGGCCCTTCGGACCACAAAGCTGTGACGAACATGTCCTTACCTTAGAACTACATAGGCTTACCCATGGACCTCTATTCTTCTAAGCTCCATGTACCTATCCAGGAGTCTCTTAAAAGACCCTATCATTTCCGCCTTCCACCGCCGCCGGCAGCCGATTCCACGCACTCACCACTCTCTGCGCAAAAAAACTTTATCTACCCTGTACCTCCTGCCAAGCACCTTAAAACTATGCCCTCTCCGCCTAGTCATTTTAGCTTTGGGAAATGGCTTCTGACTATCCATATGATCAATGCTTCTCATTATCTCGTACACCTCTATCAGGTCACATCTCATGCTCCCTCGCTCCAAGGAGAAAAGGCCGCGTTCACTCAATCTATTCACATAATCCATGCTCCCCAATCCATGTAACATCCTCGTAAATCTCCTCTGATTTACAACATTAGACAACATCCTTGTATATTTTCTCTGCACTCCTTTCAATCTTGCTTATAGCTTCCCTGCAGGGAGCTGAACAAAACTCCACAACACACTCCCGTCTTATAGAACTTCGAGGTAATATTCCATTTCCTGTACTCAATAATTTGGTTTAATAAGGTCAATGTGCCAAAAGCTTTCTTTACAACCCCCTCTACTTGTAATACCATTTTCAATATATATAGATATGTTTATTCCTAGTTCCCTGAATTCTAGCACATTCCTCAGTGCCCTTCCATGCACAGTGTAAGACGCACCCTGGTCGCTCGCACTAGTTTGCGTTGAAAGCAATCTACCATTTTAAAGCCATTTTCCCAGCTGATCCAGGTCATTCTACAACCAGTAATAGCCTAAGCCTCTGTTCACTACAGCCCCAATCTTAGTGTCATCCTCGAATTTGCTGATCTAATTAACCACATTATCATCCAGATCGTTGAAGCAGATGACAAACAGCAACGAATCCAACCCCGATTCTTGTGGAACGCGTCTAGTCACAGGTCTGCTTCTAGCGAGGCAGCCATCTGCTACCACTCCCTGGCTTCTACCACAAAACCGATGTCTAATTCAATTTATGCTCTCATCGCATGCCAGATTGCTGACTGAACTTTATTGAACCAGAAGGGTACATTGCGGGACCTTGACAATTGCTTTCTGAAGTCCATGAAGGAACTTCAACTGTCATGTCTTTATCAAACTTCTTTGAAAAATACTTTAAGTTAGGTAGCTACGATCAACCAAGCACGAAACTATGCTACCTATTTTTGAGGGAGAGGGAGGGAGAGGGAGAGGAGAGGAGGGAGGGAGGGAGGGAGAGAGAGAGAGAGAGGAGAGAGAGAGAGAGAGAGAGGAGAGAGAGAGAGAGAGAGAGAGAGAGAGAGAGAGAGAGAGAGAGAGAGAGAGAGAGAGAGAGAGAGAGAGAGAGAGAACGAAGTACTGAGAAGGTGACTGGGAATGGGGAGTGTCAATCTGTATTAGTGGAAAACAAGCCATGTTTGATATATCTGGTAGCATTTCAGTTTGACTAAGGCTGCAACTAACTTCTATGAGTTATATCTGATGTAAGCTTGGTTTCCATAAGGCGCCACACAGGAGTTTACTAAGCATAAATTGCTTGCACGTTATTAGTGTAATCAGCGTAATATAAGTGCCACTATGCTAGTGTAGAAAGAGGAGATGGATTGTCGTTGTATGTTATTCTAGCTTTACATGTGGATCTGAAATTCATGCTTTCCCAGCTCGTGTCTGTAGATCTGGAAATCAGAGCCCAGGTATACATAACCAGCATTCAGGAAAAAGATAAGGTAGTAAACATACAGAATTCTCTACGCAAGAAGTTCCCACATTAACACCCCCATAAAAGTAGTAAATATATATTTATTAAGCAAAACAGTAAATATGGAGTTTATTATGCAGCTACATATTTGCAATTCCGACAGTGTTTCTTCCCTACTTGATAACTCTAGGAATCAGTGTAATCAGATACTTCAGTGACCTATTCTCCTCACCTCGGAACCTGCACATGCCCACGACACTTCTTAGTCTGCATATGGTTAAGATTTTCATATATTAAGAAATGTGCGGATACGTTTGAATGGATATTTCAAAGAATTTTTCAATTCCTCTCTGAACTTCTGCTGAGTCACTGCATAAATACAGGTGTTTGTGCAGCAGTTCAGGAGCAGGAGCATGTAACCGACCTCTTGAAAAATAAACACAGGGTCATTGTAACCAGAGTATGTCAAAGTATTGGTGATTCGATAGTAGAGGAAATGGATGATAAATGTCATCCACAGAAGCACAAAGCTACTAGAAATGGCGAAAAGCAATACAATGGACCTTTTTCTGTTTTCCAGTTCAGGGTCCTTGTGATCTGCCCGGTGACTGCTGCGGTGGAACGTTTTGCGCGTTTTGCTCGTCGCTATAATGAATCTAACAGTCAGGACATTCAGAAGCACAATGAGAAAGAATGGGAGGAAAGGGTTTATAATGCAATTTAAAGCTGAAAAAAATATCCACATGGAATCAGTGAAGAAGCTGGATTTTGTGTGACAGTACCATGGCGTCCCGTTGGTTATGTACCTCGGTTCATTCTTAAAATACCAGGGAATATTTCGCAAAATGCTCAGACAACAGACGATCCAAACCACCGCAGCTGCAACTTTTTGCTTGCAGTACCTTGTCTTAAGTTTGCCCCAACAAATGGCCACAAAGCGATCAAATGTGAACGAGACTGTTAACCAGACAGAAATATCTCTGCAAGCATAAACTAGCACGATTCTAATGCTGCAGAGCGGTGTGATCCACATGATGCTGCCTGGAAAGAAAATGCCAATAATCCTACTCAGTATAACTCCCGAGACGACGACAAGTAGGTCCGCCGCTGCCATGCCAACCAGGTAGTAGGTGATGCATTTGGAAAGGCCACATTTCCCTCGGCACAGGATCGCAATGGCGGCCAAGTTTGCTGAAAGGAAAAAGTTTGACAACATCGAATCAATTACCTCTTCAGTGTCAGTTAGACCTGATAAATTGTACTATCATGAAGACTGGAAACTATTCGAAATGTAAAGTCAAATGCACGTTGTTTTGCTTAAATTTCTGAACTCAGCATCATCCAGATCATATCAGTTTAGCACAGTCAGTCCAACTTTACAGCTTTCTTTGAGAGTTGAAGTTCATAACAATGCTAATTAGATACTATGAAAGAGTATATATAATCACTTTACAAATGAGAAAAACAGTGAGGGGAAGCGGATTTGAAAAGTGTTTTCGCCAAAATCTCAGACCATACTGGCCTTAGGAGATTAGACCCCTTAGCTAACCCTCTCATTCAGTATAATGTTGGCTGAGCCATGCTTATCTCGTCTCTGCTAGTGTCTTCCGCATGAAGATAATGGCAAAGTACCCATTAAGTTCATCAGCCATTTCTTTGTCCCCCATTACTACCTCACTGGCACAATTTTTCCCGTGGTCCAACATCAATTCTCACCTCCTTTTTATTCTTTATAAAACTAAAAAAAAAAATCTTGCTGTCCTGCTTTATATTATTGGCTATTCTGCCCTCGTGTTTCACCCTTTCCCTTCTTATGGCCTGCTGTTGCATTTTAAAATATTCCCAAACATCCAAATTCCTAGTTCGTTTGCTACATTATATGTCCTTTCCTTGGCTTTTATGCGGTCCTCAACTTCCTTCTCCAGCCATGGTTGCCTACCCCTATCATTTGAGAACTTCTTTTTCTGTGGGACATATCTATCATGCGCCTTGGGAAATATTCCCAAAAACCTCTGTCGTCTCTGCAATGCCGTCATCCCCGCCAGTATAGTCCTGCAATCCACCTGGGCAAGCTCTTTCCTCTTTCTTATGTCTCTGTAATTCCCTTTAGTCCATTGCAATACTGATAACTGTTTTTTTGTTTCTCCCTCTCAAATTCCAGTATGAATTCAATCATATTATAATCACTGTCTCCAAAGCATTCCTTTATCTGCAAGATATGTCTCCTTCTTCGTTGCTCTTATCGAAGGTACAGTTGTCTAAAGATCTGCTCTGTAAAGGCAACATTTAGATGTTCGCCGTTTTAATCAGGCCACACTTCATAGCTCTGCGATTCTATCCACTGGGAAGACTGGGGTGAGTGTGGAGTCTGGAGAGCGTTCAAACATTGATGATAGAGAGAATGAACCGTCATTGAAACTGAATATTGTAGTCATTTCGGTACACGGCCAAAACTGTGGAAGTTGAAACATTGGTTTGTCTTTTTAAAATGAATTACATAGCGTAGTAGTGTAAAGGAACATCCATTTTAGCCTGTAATCCCGTGACGAGATATTTATCTAATGACATTTATTTCCTTCTGTCCGTATCCCTCTATTCCATTCCCTTCATTACTGATAACGCAAGCAGAAACAACACCATATGTACCAGTGACGCCTCCCTCCCCGATCCTCTAAGCAACGTGTATGTACACTTCGTGGCATGCAGCACAATGCCAGCACGAAAGCCAGATAATCATTCCAGGTGAGCAGCCACTGTCTGTAAGAGCAGCAGACGTGAGGAGAATGCTTCAGAGAGGAAAACTCCTTAAGACTGCCGGATCACACATCATCACAAGATCACAAGGCAAAGGAGCAGAAGTAGGCCATTCGGCCCATCGAGTCTCATCCGCCACTCCACCATGAGTTAAACTATTCTCCCATCTAGTTCCAATTTGCGGCTTTCCCCCATATTCCTTGATACCCTGACTAATTAGACACCTATCAATCTCCTCCTTAAGCACTCTCAATGATTGGGCCTCCACAGCTGTACGTGGCAACGAATTCCATAAATCCTCGACCCTCTGGCTAAGAAAAAATCTCCTTATCTCTGTTTTAAATGGGTACCCTCTAATTCTAAGATTGTGACCTCTTGCCCTGGACTTACCCACCAAGGGTAACAGCATTTCCACATCTAATCTGTCCAACCGTTTCAACATTCGAAATGTTTCTACGAGATCCCCTCTCATTTTTCTATACTCTAATAAATACAATCCAAGAGCCGACAAACGCTCCTCATAAGTTAGTCCCCGCATTCAAGGAATCACCCTAGTGAATCTTTTCTGAACTCTCTCCAACATCAGCACATCCTTTCTAAGATAGGGGCCCAAAACTGCACACAGTATTCCAAATGGGGTCTCACCAGTGCCCCATAGAGCCTTATCAGCATCTCCTTACTCTTATACACTATTCCTCTTGAAATGAATGCCAATATAGCGTTCGCTTTCCTTACAGCCGATCCAACCTGATGGTTAATCTTCAGGATATCCTGCACTAGGACCCCAAAATCCCTTTGAACTTCCGATTTTTGAATTTTCTCCCTATCTAAATAATAATATTCCCGATTGTTTCTTCTTCCAAAATGTACAACCGTACATTTCTCAACATTGTATCTCATCTGCCATTTTTCCCACTCTCCTAAAACTACCAAATCTCTCTAAAACCTTTCCGTTTCCTGAAAACTTCCTGGTCCTCCACCTATCTTGGTGTCATCCTGCCAAGCCGAGTATTCAATATGAATATACAACAACTTACTTACATATCCACGGACATCACACATCCAGGCTGTTTTCCCCACGTGTTAAGTCAGTTACCATCATCCCAAAGTCAAAGAAATATGCATGCCCGGCAAATCGCATTGCAAAGTTCGCGAATGGCAGGATAATGGTAAAACTCATCACCAACAATTTGAAGTGGGCTAGAAAGAGGAGGTGGAAGACCTCGAGACTTGGTGTCAGGTAAATAGGCTCTTCCCCAGTCAACAAGGGAAATGAGATGGTTATCGACTTTAGGAGAAGTCTTACCACTCACAATCCTCTTTGCACTCGAGCGCTCACTACTGAATATACATGACATCCTACCAACGCAGAGCACAGAGCATCATAACACGCGCTCATCACTGTATAGTAAGGTAACTGCACTATGGCATACTGAAAGGCCTTACAACGGGTCACAAACTGTCCAACCGCATGACCGGCACTCACACACCGTCCAACAAGTTACATATACAGAAAGGTGCCCGATTAAGGCCAGGAATATTATAGACCTTTCAACCTACTCTGCTTCCATCAGAGAGGAAGCCACATAGTATCTACTCGAGGACCACTAGACTCAAATAAGTTTACTTTCTCCGATCAATATGACTGCTGAAAACCCCCAGCCATAATATCACTCGAGAACACCACCCACCCACCTTTTAACAGCTCCTGTCAGATTTATGTTCTGGAATTGACATTAAACAATATTGAATTAAGCAATATCGAATGTCCATCCGCCATCTAAGAGAAACATTAAACGCTCAATCTTATCTGTCTCCACCAAAACAGTCGGCAACGCACGTCAGGCTCCCACCAGTCACTCAGACACAACTTGCCCCATAAATCTCTTTTAAACTATCGCTCTTCCCATGAAAATGCATTCCCGCTCATATTCACTATCAGTAGAAAATCTGAAGATGCTAGAAATCCAAGCAACACACAAAACTTGCTCGTGGAACTCAGCAGGCCAGGAAGCATCTATGAAAAAAAAACGTACAGTGGACGTTTCGGGCCGAAATACTTCGTTAGGAATGGAGACTAAAACGTTGACTGTACTTCTTTCCACAGATGCTGCCTGACCTGCTGAGTTGCTCCAGCATTTTGGGTAGTGTTTCTCGTATTAATCATTTCAAATCTCCAGAAAAGATATAAGTCGTATACTTTATCTCTAACATTCATAATCCTAAACGTGTTCAGATGTTTGTGAAGAGCCTTCTCTAGAAATATACCTGCAACTGATGTAAAGCTCAAGTTGTCCGAAATTGACCAGCTTATGGCTGC
Source organism: Hemitrygon akajei (assembly GCF_048418815.1). Lineage (NCBI taxonomy): Eukaryota > Metazoa > Chordata > Chondrichthyes > Myliobatiformes > Dasyatidae > Hemitrygon > Hemitrygon akajei. The sequence continues at coordinate 168,133,716 of NC_133124.1, forward strand.
TGTCCTTCCTAAATGTTGGAAGTCCTCTCTTCCCAATTCCTGTGGACAATCGCCCGCGTCTAAAGACGATATTTTTCGTTAGACGGTTTTACAGTATTTTTTTAAAATCAAAGGTTTCCGCATTTTAAAATGTCAAGCCTCCGCCATACCTGGAACGCCGACAGCTGCAAGGACGGGATAGTATATAGCGTACAGTAATCCACTTGCCGGCTCGTGCATCCTCTTGATTCGGAATCCTTGGTTGTTGTCAACGGTAAGTGGAGTGGCGCAAAGAAGCGGTGTGTCCTTTAATGCGCACTTGAAGAAGGTCCCCAGAGGTATCATTAATCATCATCTAATCTACTTTCATGAATACAAATGTGAAAAAAAAACAACAATATGGGAACTGGGGATTGCAGTCCTGAGCGTAAAACCGAATGCAAGCAGTAAATGTGACTGGCAACGACTGAAGTGATTAGGAATATTATCGGATTGACTCTGAGTTACGTATTTAAGAACATTTGAAAGGTGGCCAGAAGTGGCACCTGAGGACCACCCCCCACCCCAGCCCATGGCACTATTCAGCCAGTTTGTGATTGTCTGGATAGCTGGACCTATCTAAAGTATCACAATGACTTTTGATATTATTACTATCTTTCACATCCAGCGTTGATTCTGTCTTAGGTAAATATTTCTAAAAATTCACAAATCCATGAGAGAAAAAATGGAAATCCTTCTCAGTCTTCATATTCATGACCAGTTCTTCCAACAAAGTGAGATGTCTGCACCTTTACTCTCACGTCAACCCGACCCAATCCTTTGACAATAGTAACAAGTTAATTATTTAAATCTACAAAGCTCCAAAATCCAGAAAGTGCCCAGTTTCTCACTTTCCAGGAATCAGTCGAAGTATCAGCAGTATGGTATCTCATAGATAAATCGGTCCTTCCTTAAATGCAATAAACATATTTTGAAATCGACGCGATTTTTCTCCAAACATGATTATTTGGTATTTCTCATTCCAGAGAAACAACCCTTGTAATAAAGGGCGTTATTCTATTGAATAGGTTTCAATAGGTGCATTTATGTGCAATAAACATCCTGAAATTCCTTTACTTCGCAAACATACACGAAAACAGAGTACTTCCCCAAAGAATGGTTGGCAGATAAATATCAGAAACCCAAAGCCCTCCCAGCTCTCCCTTCCCCGCATAAGCAGCAGCAAGCAATGCCTCTCACCTCCCTCACCAGCAAACAAGCAAACCAGCACCTTCCACCGAGCACTGAGCGTACAGCAAAGCATCAATAAAGACACATTCTTGGAGTACCCCAAAGACTAGTCGTTCATCTGGTAAGTCGACAAACTACAGGCTTTCTCTCTCCTTGAGAAGGGAAAAAGTGGAATCCCCGTTTCACAGCCAGAGGGGAGGCATAACAAAACAACTCGCCGATTTATGGTGTTAAAAGTCTGTTGCTTCACTTTTTCCGACCTCTGTGCCTGGAGAAGTCGAGTTTCTCGCGGCACAGCCAGGAGCCAGCTCTCTACTTACGATCTTCCATCCTCCCCGACACACCGGTTTTCTGCGGCGCTACCGACCTTGATTCTGCCCACCTCCAGAGCCACGAAAATCCGGGACCCTGAATGCGCGCTAGTCCACTAGGCCGCGTCCTTGGCATATCGAAACAAACGATCAGTCGTGAGAGACCGCGAGCAGGTTGCATTTCCGCAAAGAACCGAAGACAGCATGGAACCCCAGGTCAGGGTCTCCAAAAGAACCTTGAAATGAAAAATAGAGAGAGTAAAGATAGAAATAATATCATTTGGTTGTCTTAATTATATTTAAACTTATGACAACATGTCTTAAATCTTGTAATAGGATTAATATACTTTTTAACGTCAATGGACAAAGTCGAGTTTGATTTCAAATACAGAAGTACATCTGGCATAAAGTAGGCAGTTGGGAAAAGAATCAAGGAGTGTGTAGTGAGACTGTGAGAAATAGAAGGATTTGATCAGGCAAATTTGTAGTCAGTCAGATGGGTAGAACTGTGTCCTTGAACTAAACATCAGATTTAACAGTGCAAACTTTTGGAAAAGTGAGGGTACAGTAAAAAAAGAAGGAAAGATCAAAATAGATTACGGAGTTATCCAAAGAAAAAAATGCTATATTTGAACGCACGTAGTATAGATATTATCGCATAAGATTTTGTAGAGTAGTTACAAATTAGTAGGTATGGCATTGTGGGCATCACTGAGTCGTGGCTGAAAAAATCAGTATGTTTGGTAGATGGATTTCGACGGTATATAATAAAGGAGGAGGGTCTGAACAAAGAATACTGGGAGTTAGGAAGGATGCTTGGAAGCAGGCCCTCGTGGATAGTAATCTCGGGATAGCTGCCTGTGCCATGCGACCGTGAGGATAGTAATATAAAGAGGGTGCAGTTAAACGTGTGGCTGAAGAATTGACGCGGGGCATTATGTTGAGTTGTTACATAAATGTAGGAACTGTGCAGCATCTCAGAAGCAGGAGCATGTAGCCGACCTCCAATAAGATAAACACGAGGTAATCACAACCCCAGTACGTCAAGGTTTTTGAGAATCGATCGTAGAGGAAATAGATTATAAACGTCATCTACTGGAGACCAAAAGTGTTGGAAATGTAGAAAAGTAAAATGTTCTCCTCTTCAGGGTCCTTGCAATTGTGGCAGCGGAGAGCATTGTGCGGTTTGCTCGCCATTATGATGTATCTAACAGTCAGGATGAGCAGTACGATGAGCAGGAACGGGAGCAAGCGAGTTGCGATGCAATTACAATCGAAGTATATTATTCACAACGGAGCGGTATAGAACTTGCCTTTTATGTCGCAGTATCACGGAGTCGTGCTGATTACTTGCATCAGTTCAAACTTACCGCACCATGCTATGTTCTGCAAGCAGTCCAGCGTGAAAACTATCCCAAACACGGTGGCCAACACCTTCCTGTAGTACTTGGACTTTACTTTGCCACATCAAATCGTCAGGAAGCAATAGAACGTGACGACAACAATGAACAAGATGGCAATGTGCCTGGATTTGTAAATGAGGACGATTTTGAAACTTAATAATAGCGTCATCGACATGAAGCTGCCTAGGAAGTAAATGTCACAATCATTTTGAGTATTACTTCGATGATGACGAGGAGCAGACTCGGCGCTGCTATACCAAGCAGGTAATAATTGATACATTGAGAAATAGTGCATCTTAGCGAGAGAATTGCAACGGCATTGTTATTATCTGAAACAAAGCAAGATTGAGTACAATTAAGCTGACAACAATCTCATTCTGTCAAAGTATTGAATCGGTGTCTATAATATCACAATATCCTGAATAAAACTGAAAGCAGAGAACAAGGTATGTTTGATGGTGGAGAACTTCCAGTACGTGAAAGAGCTTTTAGTGAGGTTATATGAGAAGGGTATTGAATAAACCCAACATGCAAAGTAGCATGCATAATCGGAGCGACAGAGCTAACTCATCAGGTGAATTAAATTGTAAACTCTGCTTCTTCTCCCACATTCTACTTTGCTGACCATTTACAGAACAGTCTGTTTCAATTCCAGTCTTCCAACACATGTTTTGTTATATGAGAAGCGGTAACAAAGCTCTGTAAACCGCAATTTTATTCAAAAATCGTTCGGAATAAGCTTCAGTCACAGTCACCGAAACACGTACATCTAACTACCATAGACAATGCATGAGGTATGCATGTTTCTATAAATATGGTATAACTCATAATTGGGTATCATTGAATTGAAGCCGGTTAAGGTTGAATAGAAATGTATTCAGATTCCACTGAAATCCAAGTCTGCACGAAAGGCGTTGGGTTAGAAAGAAATGTTACATTCTAATAAATGAGCAGAAATATTTGGAGACTCTTGTGTCAATTAGGAATTATGTTATTGGAATTCCATCTCTGCTGACTCACTTTTGGCGATACTTGACCTATGCATGCAGCGATGGTTTTATTTCACCTACTTTCTATGATGCTAATGTTATCCAGAATGTTGTTACCTTAACTTTCCCGTGCCTCCCTTGGTTACAGGCACCCCCAACACAGGAAGAAGACTATTTTCATATTTTCACCCTTGCGTTTCGTTTCAGTCACGGAGTTGTCACTCTCTACCTCGGAGATGGCAGGTTCAAGAACGGGTATTGCCATTCAACAGTCAGGCTATTGAATACAAGTGGACAACGACACTCATTTAAGGACATTATTGTCTTGACGTTACATGTCCGTTATCTAATGTTGCTTATATATATCTGTACCTGCACAGCTTGTTGTCCATTGATGCTATTTATTGTTACTGTTCTGTAGATTTGGCAAGTATGTTCGCAGAAAAAGAATCTCAGAGTCGTCAGTGGTGACATGCATGTACTCATCAAATGCACTACTGCAAAACCGGGGTTTCTCCTCTTTTCACTTCAGCCACTTGAGAAACTTGTGGACTTTGTATTGCCCTACACTGCAGCGTATCACTGATCTGAGAAACTCAATCAGATGGATGCAATAACACAAGATTTACAGCATGGGTAAACAACAACAACAACAACAACAAGATCATTATCACGAAGACACACTATTCAAATTTGATATAATATATTTCCAGGCATACCGGCAGCTGCAACAACGAGTAAATAATGGCGTGTCTGAGACCGTTCAACGGATCATGCACTGTTTTACTGCAGAAGATATAAAAGGGTTCGGTAGTGAATAATACTTCCCAGAAGGAACGTTAGCGTGCGTCTCGGAAATATCCCTAGCTAGGCAATTAAGCATTATAACGTTTTTTGTCAGGTTATATATATTTAAAGACCAATATAAATAAAGTGTTGGTTCAGTTTGAAAACCCAATTTTCTTGGGCTGCGTAAATCTAGGGAATACATACTCCGGTCCCACCAAATCCGCGAGAATGGGACAGCGCTCCCACCCCAATCCCCAGTTTGTGTAACTGATGTGTAACTTGCTATCCTGTTACAAATCGTCGCCAAGAAATCACAGACAGCACACTGCATACGATGAAAGCAATTATATTTATGACTGTTAACGTAACTAAAGTGTTAGTGAAGAAAAGAAAGAAAAAAAGTCCATTATTATTAAGCGGTAAAATTTGCTCAAGTTGGAGCTCATCTTTTCGAAAGACATATTCACTGATCCTCTGTAGACATCGACATCCGCATCTTGCTCCATGAAATCACTGTTCCCAACCTTGTCGCACCTTACAACTGGTTCTCTCCAGCGTCTTCTATCTTAATTTCCCTCCGAAACAAACATCGCAGTTCACACTTGATGTCAGGCACACAAAAGAAGCTGTCCAGATTGAATGATTCGCAGTGCAAAATACGGGTTATCTCTAACTGTAGCACAAACAGTCGTTCTATAGAACGACCATTACGTTGGCAGTGAAACTTTTACCAAGAGGTTACAACGTCTTCAGGACTTTGAGATAGTTTTTCACCACATCATAAATAGCACAAATTTTCACAAAAATTTCGTGATATCAGGGCCTCCAACTTAGATGTAAATAGCAGAGATTTATGTCACCAAGTGGGTAGGTGCCACACTCTGTTCCACTGCTGCACGGCTGCAGCATAGACCAGTCTCTCTGGGGGGGGGGGGGGTTCCTGATTCTTTCAGACCTTCTTACGCCAGCATCTACTTCTTCAGCTTGAGACAATCCCTCTACATAAGGAGGCATCTCCCTGTCCGTTACTCGCGCCTCCCGACAATTCAGGTCCCCTCGTCACTTGGTTGAGCTCAGCTTCCTGCCCAGTTACTTATGAGTCCAATCTCCCGTTATTTTCTAACCGCAAATCTGCCAGTCCACTGCTATTTCAATCGCTTCAGCGTGAGTTGCGAATCTCATCGTCAATTATTGGGGAAATTACAAAGGGCAGCAATTACCACACACCCATTTTTTCATCCTCTGAGTCGTATCACATTCAGTGATGAGCTTCGATCTCGTCCTTTCCGCTGTTTCCCCGCATTTCTCTGTTCTAAACTCTGCCACAAGCTGTTTTACTACCCCGGCGGATGGGCGATCAGGGGTCATTTCAGCAGCGGGATCTACTGCACAGGTCTGTGCCCTGCTGCCGGGGCCTCCCGCTCCTCCGTCGCAGTCTGCTCCTATCTTACTTCTCTGACAGATCGACAAACGAGGGGTGGGGTGTGGTGCCTCTTACGAGACATTCGGAGACCCCAACCGCTCATGTCCTGTGACTATGCACTTTTCGCCACTCTGTGAATTCCTGATTCACCTTCGCCGTCTAAATAACCACCCCTCCCCCACGCCGCAAGCAACTCAACAGTTTCGCCGAAAAACGTAGGCGGGAAGTTCCCCCCCACCCCTTCACCTGAAACCCTGTCAGAAGCTCCATTTGTCTTACCGCTGCGGCAAGTAGCTCTTCCTAGCACTTGCACGTAGTCTGCGGAAGTAGCCAAAAGTTTTGTCTTTAGGGATCTCACTACATCAGCACCCGGCCGTTTCAGGCTGTCTCAAATTCCCTGTCTTTTCAGGTCATCAGAGCTCTGCCGCTCATTCAGCATCTGAGAGGGCTGTTTCGCCCAAGTCTCATAGTAATCTTCCCCTTCGGGGATGGGCGTTATTCCCGAAAATATTCTGATCCATCTTCTTCTTCGGCTGTCCATTGATTTCGATGTTAACAGTGCTGAGAGCTTAGTCTCTGCAGGCACGATTATGGGCCACAAGACCATCATTGGATCGGCACTCTCTCCCACTCCAGAAACTCTACTCCAGCACGCCTTGCACAGTAATAAGATAGAAGGTGTCGTGCCCCCACCACACAGTCTCTCTGGGCTTCCAAATCTGACGCTAAGTGGTACACAGGAGTGTAACAGACTTGGTGGATAAGGAAGCTGTCCGCAGTGCATCTAAATAGTCCATTGATGCCATCTGTTGACCAGCACCCTAGTTCCTCCGCATGCCACCAAGGTGGTTGAACCATTGTCCCTTTTGGATTCATCTACCACAGACACCATCAGACGCCCTGCTGCCGGCGTCCTCGTTGGGTGTAGCCTTTGCCTGAAGGGGCATAATCTACAAAGTAGAAAAAACATGTTTACCTCCTTGATTTAGCTAGTCGAGCAGTATACCGATGGAACATCACCTTCACGATTAGGCTAGACCTGCCAGAGAACGAATCTCCACCGTACTTCGCTGATGTTCGGCCAGTGTCACTCATACGCCACTGTGAAGCGCCAAGGTAGGATTTTGTAGGATTTTCTGATCGTACAATAACTGTGATTTTCCACCTGGGCACTTGGCCATTTACTCGCCAGGGAGGTAAGGGCCGATACCAACTCGGAAAGCTCACTGCTCTCTGGAGAACTCACTAAACCTTTTAAATGTGACTACTTCCCCTCTCTCTGGAAAAATGAGAACAACTTGTCTTTAAAGTCTCCGCCCCAAGGAAATTTTCTTCCGAGTGGGGCTCCTCGTCTGCAGACACCTCCTCCAGGAAAGTATCAACAGCGCACAGGCCCCCGCTCTCCCGGGGTGTCAGTAGTACCAGGCAGTTCCACTATCGCTCTACGTCAGCACTAGTCTGAACTAAAACCACGAATTTGCTCACCATTTTGTCAAACCTCCGCTCCATGATTGAAACTGTTCTTAATGCTTCAACGGTACTCCACAGTGCATTGGTGCTAGAATGTCCAACACATTCAATAAACACGCACTCGTTACAGGTCATCGCGTGGATTCGTATTACCTCTCAACCCCTGTGGTATCCATAACCACTTAAAATAATCACTTTACCGAACAATAGTTTAACAGGGGCTTAAACACACAACCCACGGGATCAATGCTCAGGGCAATCACACAGTATCCAGTGAAATGAATCCCGGACGAGCTCCCACAATGAAACCATGGTTTCCTTGGGCTGGGTAAGTCTAGGGAATACACACTCCAGCCCAGCCAAATCCATGAGATTTCCCACCCCAAACCCCGGTTTTTGTGATGTTCCAATTCAGTACCAAGAATAAAAGACAGCACACCCTGCATACGATGAGAGGAATTTTATTTATTAAAGTTAACTTCAGTGAGTGAAGGTGAATTGGATCTAAAGTGTAATCTACAAGAACAAACTGACTGAATTGGAAGAAAATAAATTGATGACATGAACCGCTCCGCCGATGAAAAAAAATTACAAGTCAATTGAACAAGTTCATAGCTGATATGAATGTAAACAGAAACAAGGAAACTATAAGGCAGCGATTCTACCATCAGTTGTGAGAACGTTAATGGAAAGTATTCTATGGGACCAGGAAAATACGTATTTGAATGGACGTATACCGATTAAGGGTAGTTTACAACTTCAGCCAATTGATGTGTCTACTTTGATTTTAGTAGCAAACTTGACAAGGTCCCGCAGGGGAAGGCTATCCAGAAGGTTCAGTCGTTCGGAATACAAAATGAGCTAGACATTTGGATTAGACATTGACTTTGTCGGAGAATCCATAGAGTTGTGGTAAAGGTTTGCCTCTCGAACAGTAGGCCTGTGACGAGTGGTGTACCGCACGCAACGGTGCTTTGTTGTTTGCCATCCTTAGTAATGATACGAATGATAATGATGTTAAATAGATCAGCAGATTTGCAAGTATACATAATTTGAAGGTGTAGTGGACAGTGGTGAAGACTACCATGGATTGCAAAGGGACCTGCGTCAGCTGGAAAAAATGGGCTGAAAATGACGAAATGAATTTAATGCAAACATGTGCGAGGAAATGCATTTCGCCAGGAGCAACCAGGGTAGGTATTACACAGTGAACGGTAGGGCGCTGAAGTATGTGGTAGAAAAAGGGATCTGGGAATACATGTCCATAATTCGTTGAGAGTGGTGTTAAGCACAGGTAGAATGGCAAAGAAATCTTTTGGCACATTGAACTTCATAAATCAATGAACTGAGTCCAGAAGATAGAATGTTATGTAGAAGTTGTAATAAACGTTGATGAAGTCCCATTTGGAGCCCAGTTACAGAAACTATGTAAACGATGTTGAAAGAGTTAAGTTTTCTGGCTTTTTCGACTGATGGTGGGATAGACTACAATCAGATGTCATGGGTTAAGGGGGTAAGGTAAGAAGATTAATAGGAACTTAATGGAAAGATTCTTCACTCAGAGCATTGTGAGAGTGTGGAATTAACTTTCAGCACAAGCGCTCCATGACCGCTCCTGTCCAGAGTCTGTCCCTGTGTTCTTTCAATGCACCCAGATCGATACATTCTCTGTCAGCCCTTTCCATATTCTATGCTCTATTTTAAACGCTCGGCTTTTTAAATCAATTCCACTTTTACCTCTAACCCGTGTCCCACAATAGAAAGGAATAGAGTAATTCCTTTCTCTGGGGAAAATGTCTGTGTATTCGCCTTATATAAGTTTTTACTTTAAAAAAAATCCAGATCACCCCCGGTCTCCTTGTCTCCAGTGAATATGTCTCGGTGTATCGACCGTCTAAACGTACAATAAATACATCAAATCTGTAATTACCTTTCGTATTACTTCAATCAGAGAGCAGGTGCAGGAGCCTGAATTGACACTGTCAAGAGATTCTACCCCTCTGCTTCGTAATAAGGTTTATGAATGGACAATGGACCAATATTTGCAGATTTACATTTACATCACATTTCTCTCCGTGGCCTACGTGAGAAGAACCCTGTGCGGGGACAACCCACGGAAGGCAGCTGGACCAGACAACATCCCTGGTAGAGTGCTCAGAGGATGTGCAGACTAGCTAGCAGATGTTCTCACTGACACCTTCAACATCTTCCTGAGCAGCGCCACCATTCCAACGTACTTCAAGGCCGCCACCGTCGTCCCTGTGCCGAAGAAGTCTTCAGTGTCCTGCCTAAACGACTACCGTCCCGTTGCACTTACACCCATCATCATGAAGTGTTTCGAGAGGCTCGTCATGAGGCACATCAAGACCCTGCTGCGCCTCTCACTGGACCCCCTGCAGCTTGCATACCATCCCAACCGTTCAACAGATGATGCCATTGCCATTACCCTCCACCTGGCCCTAACCCACCTGGACGAAAAAGACACATACGTTAGGATGCTGTTCATAGACTTTAGTTCAGCATTCAACACTACCATCCCTCAGAAACTGATTTGAAAGCTGAGCCTATTGGGCCTGAACACCTCCCTCTGCAACTGGATCCTAGACTTCTTGACTGGGAGATCTCAGTCAGTCCGGATCGGGAGCAGCATCTCCAACACCATCACGCTGAGCACGGGGTCTCCCCAAGGTTGAGTGCTCAGTCCACTGCTGTTCACTCTGCTGACCCACGACTGTGCTGCAACACACAGCTCCAACCACATCATCAAGTTCGCCGATGACACCATCGTGGTGTGTCCCATCGGCAAGAACGACGTGTCAGCTTACAGAGAGGAGGTGAAGCGGCTAACGGACTGGTGCAGAGACAATAACCTGTCTCTTAATGTGAACAAAACAAAAGAGATGGTTGTTGACTTCAGGAGGGCACGGAGCGACCACTCCCCGCTGAACATCGACGGCTCCTCGGTAGAGATCGTAAAGAGCGCCAAATTTCTTGGTGTTCACCTGACGGAGGATTTCACCTGGTCCCTCAACATCAACTCCATAGCCAAGAAAGCCCGGCAGTGTCTTTACTTTTTGCAAAGGCTGAGGAAAGTCCATCTCCCACACCCCCCAATCCTCATCACATTCTACAAGGGTTGTATTGAGAGCGTCCTGAGCAACTGCATCACTGCCTGGTTCGGAAATTGTACCATCTCGGATTGCAAGACCCTGCAGCGGATAGTGAGGTCAGCTGAGAAGATCATCGGGGTCTCTCTTCCAGCCATCACGGACATTTATACTACACGCTGTATCCGCAAAGGAAACAACATTATGAAGGACCCCATGCACCCCTCATACTTCTCCCTCCTGCCGTCTGGGAAAAGGCTCCGAAGCATTCGGGTTCTTACGAACAGACTATATAACAGTTTCTTCCCCCAAGCTATCTGACTCCTCAATACCCGAAGCCTGGACTGACACCTTGCCCTACTGTCCTGTTTATTATTTATTGTAATGTCTGCACTGTTTTTGTGCACTTTATGCAGTCCAGTGTAGGTCTGTAGTATAGCTTTCTCTGTTTTTTTTAAAATTACGTATTTCAGTCTAGTTTTTTGTACTGTGTGATATAAACCATGGTCCTGAAAAACGTTGTCTCATTTTTACTATGCACTGTACCAGCAGTTATGGTCGAAATGACAATAAAAGTTGACTAGACTTGATTTACATGATTTGTTTAATTGATTTTTTAATATCTCTTATTGTAATTTTTATTTTTAATGTCTTGCACGGTATTGCTGTCGCAAATCAACGGATTTTACTATATACTGAACTAACTCTTTGTAAAATGGGAAATAAAGTTTTTATTTCTGATTTCTCTGATGAACTACGTCCACTGACATAATTAACCACTGCAGCTCTGTGGTTATACTAACATTCTTGAACCCTGCAAAATTCAGGAACTTTTTGATATTGTGAGATCGCTAATGTTCCACCAAATTGAATTCAAGAATGGCTGCAGGCATGTCTTTTGTTTTGAAGGTCTTATGAAGTCGTATTATTGTTACTAAGTCGATTCTCTGGAGGACTATATCTACGCATTTCAGAAATATTCTGTTAATTTCTCATCAGGGCTGGAACCGATTGTTTCTTTGGTTGCTCCACCGGAAAAATGCATGAGCCACTAACGCATCAGGTGTATGTAATTTTATACATCGTTCCTACGGTTATCGAAATCCCGAGTAAGGCATCAGATTGCAGCAGTTTTCAGTTTTGATTAAGGATTCAGCAGCAAAACGACACACTTTTAGTGCTCGGCTAGTGCGCTGCATGCAGCATACAGAATGTGGGGAGATAGAGTAGCAGTTCAAGAAAGAAGAATAAATATATGCAAGATGACGGGCTATGTCATGGCAATCAGCAAAGCTTGGATCGCAGCTTTAGAACAGATAAGGTCCAGGATAGCGATGGGGTAAGTGAGGTCGGTGAGAATTTAAAGAAGATACCGAAATGGCCAACATATGACGAATCAGAATGGCTTGTTTTCTTTGTATGGGATAAATTGGTAACAACAAGCAAAGTGCCTGGGGATAGCGGGTTAATTAGTGGATGAAAAGATTGTACCCCTCTTGGATGCTGGTTTTCGACCAAATACATCAAGGTTCATTCTTCCTCTATTTATGCTGTTTGACCGGCGGCATTACTTCAGCAGACTGTTTGCTGAACACAGAAAATAGAACATAGAACATAGAATAGTACAGCACATTACAGACCCTTCGGTCCATAATATTGTGCCGACCCTAAAACCCTGCCTTCCATTTTAGCCCACACCTTAAATACCTCCATATACCTGTCTAGTAGTCTCTTAAACTTCACTAGTGTATCTGCCTCCACTTCTGATTCAGGCAGTGCATTCCACACACCAACCACTCTCTGAGTAAAAAGCCTTCCTTTAATATCCCCCTTGAACTTCCCTCCCCTTACCTTAAAGCCATGTCCTCTTGTACTGAGCAGTGGTGTCCTGGGGAAGAGGCGCTGGCTATCCACTCTATCTATTGTTCTTAATATCTTGTACACCTCTATCATGCCTCCTCTCATACTCATTCTCTCCAAAGAGTGAAGCCCCAGCTCCCTTAATGTCTGAACATAATCCATACTCTGTAATCCAGGCAGCATCCTGGTAAATCTCCTCTATATCATTTCCAATGCTTCCACATCCTTCAAATAGTGAGGCGACCAGAAATAGACACAGTACTCCAAGTGTGGCTTAACCAGAGTTTTATAGAGCTGCATCATTACATCGCTACTCTTAACCTCTATCACTCGACTTCTGAAAGCTAACACCCCATAAGCTTTCTTAACTACCCTATCTACCTGTGAGGCAAATTTCAGGGATCTGTCGACATGTATCCCCAGATTCCTCTGCTCCTCTACACTACTAAGTATCCTGCCTTTACTTTGTACTCTGCCTTGGAGATTGTGCTTCCAATGTATACCACCTCACACTTCTCAAATGGTTGAACTCCATCTGCCACTTCTCAGCCCACTTCTGCATCCTATCAATGTCTTTCTGAAATCTTCGACAATCCTCTACACTGTCTACAACACCACCAACCTTTGTGTCGTCTGCAAACTTGCCAACCCAACCTTCTACCCCGCACATCCAGGTCGTTAATAAAAATCACGAAAAGTAGAGGTCCCAGAACCGATTCTAGTGGAACACCACTAGTCAGAACCCTCCTAACTGAATGTACCCCTTCGAACACGACCCGCTGCCTTCTGCAGGCAAGCTAACTGAACAAACTTCGCTGGATCCCATGCCGTCTGACTTTCTGAATAAGCCTATCGTGTGGAACCTTGTCATATGCCTTACTAAAATCCATGTACATCACATCCACTGCACTACCTTCATCTATATGCCTGGTCACCTCCTCAAAGAACTCTATCAGGCTTGTTAGACACGATCTGCCCTTCACAAAGCCATGCTGAATGCCTCTGATCAGACCATGATTCTCTAAATGCCCATAGATCCTATCTCTAAGTATCTTTTCCAACAGCTTCCCCACCACAGACGTAAGGCTCACTGGGCTATAATGACCCGGTCTATCCCTACTACCGTTTTTGAACAAGGGGACAATATTCACCTCCCTCCAATCCTCCGGTACCATTCCCATGGACAACAAGGACCTAAAGATCCTAGCCAGAGGCTCAGCAATCTCTTCCCTCGGCTCGTGGAGCAGCCTGGGGAATATTGCGTCAGGCCCCGGGGACTTATATGTCCTAATGTATTTTAACAACGCCAACACCTCTTCTCCCATAATATCAGCATGATCCAAACTATCAACCTCACTCATATTGTCCTCACCGTCATCAAGTTCCATCTCATTAGTGTATACCGGAGAAGTATTTATTGAGGGCCTCGCTCACTTCCGCAGCCTCCAAGCACATTTTTCCACTTTTATCTCTAATCGGTCCTACTTTCACTCCTGTCATCCATTTGTTCACATAATTGAAGAATGCCTTGGGGTTTTCCTTTTACCTACTCGCCAAGACCTTTTCATACCCCCTTGCTCTTCTCAGTCCCTTCTTAGGGTCCTTTCTTGCTACCCTATATTCATCAATAGACCCATCTGATCCTTGTTTCCTAAATCTCATATATGTTGCCTTCTTCCACCTGACTAGATTTTCCACCTCACTTGTCACCCATGGTTCCTTCACCCAACCATTCTTTATCTTCCTCATGGGGACAAATTTATCCCTAACATCCTGCGAGGGATCCTTAAACATCGCCCACATGTCAGAGTACATTTCCCTGCAAAAAATCATCCCAATTCACATCCGCAAGTTCTAGCCTTATAGCCTCATAATTTGACCTTCTCCTATTAAAAAAATTCCTTTCCTCTCTGATTCTCTCCTTTTCCATGATAATGCTAAAGGCCAAGGAGTGGTGAACACCTTCCCCCAGATGCTCACCCTCTGAGAGATCTGTGACCTGACCCGGTTCATATCTATTACTATATCTAGTATGGCATTCCTCCTCGTCAGCCTGTCAACATACTGTGACAAGAATCCGTCCTGGACACACTTAACAAATTCTGCCCCATCTAAACCCTTGGAACTAATCAGATGCCAATCAATATTAGAGAAGATAAAATCACCCATGACAACAACCCTGTTATTTTTGCACCTTTCCAATATCTGCCTCCCTATCTGCTCCTCGGTATCTCTACTGCTACCAGGGAGCCTATAGAATACCCCCAATAGAGTAACTACTCCCTTCATGGTCCTGACTTCCACCCATACTGTCTCAAAAGAGGATCCTGCTACATTTCCCACCCTTTCTGTTCCTGTAATATTATCCCTGACCAGTAATGCCACCCCTCCTCCCCTTCCCCCCGCTCTCTATCACTTTTAAAGCACTGTAATCCAGGAATATTGAGAATCCATTCCTGCCCTGGTGCCAGCCAAGTTTCTGTAATGGCCAGTACATCATAATTCCATGTATGTATCCAAGCTCTCAGTTCATCACCTTTGGTCCTGATGCTTCTTGCATTGAAGTACACCCACTTCAGCCCTTCTACCTTACTACCTTTAGACCCTTTATTCTGCTTCTCTTTCCTCAAAGCCCCTCTATATGTTAGATCCGGCTTTACTGCGTGCACTTCTTTCATTGCTCTATCGCTCCGGGTCCTACCCCACTTGCAAATTAGTTTAAACCCTCCCGAACATGCTAGCAAACCTACCTGCAAGGACATTACTCCCCCTCGAGTTCAGGTGCAACCTATTTAATCTGCACAGGTCCCACCTTCCCAAGAAGAGATACCAATTATCCAAAAATCTAAAATCCTGCCCCTTTTACCAACTCCTCAGCCACACATTCAACTACCATCTCCTACAATTCTTGTCATCACTATCACATAGCACTGGCAGCAATCTTGAGAAAGCCAACTGCTCTTCAGCCTTCTGCCTCGTTCCCGAAACTCACACTTCATGACCTCATCCCTCCTCCTGCCTATGTTGTTGGTACCAACATGTATCACGACTTCTAGTTGCTCTCCCTCTCGTACCAGGATGTCCTGCAGCCGGTCAGAGACATCCTGGACCCTGGCACCCGGGAGGCAACAGACTATGCAAGTGTCCTTCTCAAGTCCACAAAATCTCCTGTTTGCTCACCTGACTATACAGTCTCCAATGACGGCAGCTCTCCTCTTCTCCGTCCCATGCTTCTGTACCACAGGGTCAGACTCAGTGCCAGAGGCCCTGCCAAGGTGGCTCACACCTGGTGGGTCGTCTCCGCCAACAGAATCCAGGATGGTAAACTTATTATTCAGGGGAATGTCTACAGAGGTGCTCTACACTACCTGTCTATCACCTTCGTTTCCCCCACTCTGACTGTCACCCAAGGACCTGCTTCCAGCAGCCTATGTGTGACTACCTTCCTGTAGCTCTCATATATAACTGCCTCATTCTTCCGTATGAGTCGAAGGTCATCCAGCTGCTGCTCCAGATTCCTCACAGGTCTTCCAGATCACCCAGCCGCATGCACTTCTGGCAGATATGACTCTGCAGGAGAGGGGACATCCCCCAAGACTGCCACATCTTACAGGAGAGGCAATCACTATTTCAGGAAGGATTGTAAAGACTAATTGGGAACAAGCTCGTCTTCCGCCTCTTCTCGTCGAAGCCTCTCGAGTCAAAGCATCAAATCTCCACTCCTTCACTGGCCTACTCACTCACTGGAGGTTGCTGCAGATTTTTCTGATTTCTCCGGTGAAATATGCGTACTGGTATCATTAATCACTGCAGCTCTGTTATTATACTAACATTTTTCACCCCTGCAAAATTCACGACAATTTCGTCTCAGAGGACGATGTTAGGCTGCCTTTAAAGAGAGTGAACCCTCGCAAGGTGGAACGTCCCGATGGAGTTCCTGGTATGGCTCTAAAAACCTGTGCCAATCAAATGGCGGGAGCTTTCAAGGACATTTTCAGCCTCTCACTGCTACTGGTGAAAGTTCCTACTTACTTCAAAAAGGCAAAAGTTACACGAGTGCCTAAGAAGAATAATGTGAGTTGCCTTAGCACTCAGATTTACAGTGACAAAATGCTTTGACAGGTTGGCCGTGACGAGACTGAATTCCTACCTCAGAATCGACCTGGAACCATTTCAGTTTGTCTATCGCCACAACAGGTCTATGGCAGATGCAATCTCAATGGCTCTTTACACGGCTTCAGACCACCTGGACAACACAAACACATTTGTCAGGATGCTGTTCATCGGCTATAGATCAGCATTTAATACCATCATTCCCAAAATCCTGATTGAGAATTTGCAGAACATGGGCCTCTGTACCTCCCTCAAAAATTGAATCCTTGGCTTCCTAACTGGAAGACCACAGTCTATGCGGATTGGCACTATCATCTTCTCCTCACTGACGACCGACACTGGTGCACCTCAGGGGTGTGTGCTTAACCCACTGCTCTACCACTTATATACCCATGACTGTGTGACTAAGGATAACCCAAATACCATTTATAAATTTGCTAACGATACAACCATTGTTGGTGAAATCTCAGGTGGTGACGAGAGCGCGTACAGAAGTGAATTACGCCAATTAGTGGAGTTGTGTTTAAACAACAACCTGGCACTCAACGTTAGTAACACGAAAGAGCTGGTTGTCGAATTCCGGTAGAGTAAGACGAAGGAACATATACCAATCCTCATCGTGGGATCAGAAGTGGAGAGAGTGAGCAGTTTCATGTTCCTGGGTGTCAAGATTTCTGAGGATCTAACCTGATCCCAACATATCGGCACAGTTATAAAGAAGGCAAGACAGTGACTATACTTCATTTCGGAGTTTGAAGACATTTTGTATGTCAATAAATACATTCAAAAACATCAATAAATGTACAGTAGAGCGCATTCTGACAGGCTACGTCACTTTCTGGTGGGGTGGGGTGGGGGGTGGAGGGCTATTGTACAGGTCCAGAGGACCAGACAAAGCTGCACAAGGTTGTAATTTTACTCAGCTTCATCTTGGGTACTAGCCTACAAAGAACCCAGGACATAATCAAGAAGCGGTGTCACAGAAAGGCAGTACCCGTTACTTAGGACTTCCAGCACACAGGGCATGCCGTTTTCTCACTGTTACTATCAGGTAGGAGGTACAGAAGTCAGAAGGCACACCCTCAGAGATTCGGGAACAGCATCTTATCCTCTACCACTTGAATCCTAAGTGGAGTTTGAAGCCATGGACACTACCTCATTTTTTAAATATGTTAAATTTCTGTTTTCAACGATTTTAATCTATTCAATGTGCGTATACTGTAATTGATTTACTTCTTTATTTATTATTATTTTATTTTTTCTTCTATCTTATGTATTGCATTGAACTGCTGCTGCTAAGTTATCAAATTTCACGTCACATGCCGGTGATAGTAAACTTCATTCTGATTCTGATTCTTATTCTGATTTAATGACCTGCTGTATGTCTTTATTTCCGTAAACTGGAAGATAAATTCTCAGCAGTAACGGAGAAGATTCCGAACAGAGTTATTTATTTCCGGATGGTTATAAATGTCCTTGGCAGAGTAAACGCAGAAGTGGTGACACGAGGCATTGGAGAATCTATAACCTGAAAATTAACAACGGTTGGAAGAACCCAGCAAGTTGACCAGTATCTGCAAAGGGGAAACAAATCTGGGTTTAGAAGAAACGTTGTGAGCTGATTGTCTGTCAATACCAAGTTCAGATAAATTCTGACAGTGTCCTGGTAACCTCCTGTAAATACTGACACACAGACACACCCAGTGACCCCCTGTGCATTCGAAGGCACAGGATGTTTCACATTGTAAATATTGACTCACTCTCGGCGACGTCCTATGAGAATTGACACACTCGGAGTAATTTCATCTGCATATTTTTAGGACATACATGTTAATCAATATTGTTTTATTTTTGTAGTTCGGGCGAATCATTATCTGATGTCCTTTTTTGGGAGATTAATTCACATTCACTTCTGTTGAACAAAAAGTTCAGACATGTCGCTAAACAGTCAAGCTAAGTTAAACATACATGGTGATATTCACGCTGCTGTTACTATCCAGTGAGACCAGACGTGAGAGTAGTTGTAAAAGGCTAAGCTTCCGTTGCAACCCACATGCTTAATTGCTTGTGCCCCAGCTGATTTCATAGTTTGGATGGACTTTGTGCTTTCTTTTACATTGTATCATTTTGAAACTTTTGGGCTTTTTTATTCTGGATTTCCTCTGTGCGTCGCACTCTAAGATCGCACAAAGGACTGTTGTCTCTTTTGCATCCTTGTGACAATGTGAGTGAGATCAGGAGTTTGGAGGTGTGCTGATGTAGGAGACCAAGACTCGCGATGTCTGATTTTGTTTCAGTTTCTCAAAACCGTGGAGTAACGGAAGTTTAGATAGGTATATGATTCATTTGGTTGGCAACATTTCGTCCAATTAGATTGTAACAGGCCAAAATTATTAAATTCCTGCCTAAACAAACAATATTAAAAAGCTGAACTCTACTGCTCAGTGTTGGATTGTTGCAACATTTTAATTACTATATGCCAATCTTTACTAAATATACCAAATATTAACTGAACAATTATCAGAATGGAATTTAATTGACTTTATAAACCAACAAAACAAATGCTCGGCTTTCGTATGATAAAAAAAAATGAAAGGCGTCATTGCCAAATTATACAAATGGAAGAGTCACCTTTTACAAGCCACCTGCACGAGTAAATATCGCATCATTTTATTTAAATACACCACCAATAATTTGCAATAAACAATTTGTATACCCATTGTCTTCGCTTTCCACGCTCAGGAATGGTGATTCAGCTGGCCTAGTATTGTTTCCTTGGGCACAGGACGTTGACAAAGGAAAATGTTCCAGAATGCTGTGCCTTCTACAGAAAGAAATGAAAGCAGTAGAAACGACAAACAGGCATATGTACCAAACATACTCACAATGATGACACTTATAAACATAATACTGAAGGTCGGAAATAATGCAGATTATCCCATAGCGTCAGGGTTGGCAGAGGAACAACAAACACGATAAATTTACTGCTATATACCAACAGCCTTTCCAATAAACCCACACTAAAGAGTTATCTAGGCACATTTTACATCTCATAAGAACTACTTCAAACATTCCTTCTAGTAGTAGGATCTACACTCCCGTTTTTCCTTGAGTGAAAATATTATAATGTAGTGACTTCTGTTGTGCATTATCTATTCCTTCAAATTGCCAACGTGTGCAATTACACGGGTAACGGTGACACTGTTTACATCCTCCAAAAAAGCTGCATGCATGTAACTTCTTCTGACCTGCTGCACAAACACGTGTATTTGCACTAAAATGTAGGCTAGGTTCGGAACGTAGCTGAAAATACCAACTGGACATAATTACACAATTGATTTAATAGTGCGAAAAAAATCATTATTCAATATATTTAAGCTCATTTATATGGTGTACGTAAAAATCTGATAGATGATGCAGAGAATAATGTCGTTCATTTCCATTTCACTTCTTTGGTGGCCATTATGCACTCATTTATTAGATTATCCGATTCTTAATTAATTAAAATTAAGAGAACAATAAAAACGCATGTTCTTAATAAGTTCGATAGATTTAATAAACCACACAAACGAGGACTGTAACGAAGATGTTAGTCACAGTAATAGGTACTTAGTAATGGGTGTTCTCTGGAGCTCCCGGGCGTATTTGCAGTGCGTTGTAGTGAGTGCGCCTTTATTTTCAAGGGTTATGTGAGCGTATCAATGGATACAATCTTTTCTGAGGTATGTTTCGGTGTAGACAAGATGACTCCGTGCACTGAACAGAGCGACAACACTTGCAGGGTGGCCCGTAGAATATGTCAGTATTTACAGGGGTCCCGTCTGAAAGTGCACATTTGTAAAGGTCTCGAGTGTACAATAGTATTTGCAGGTGTCAACAAGAGGTTCTCAATATTTGCTGTGGTTACTACAAATGTGCCTGTATTGACAGGCTGATACTGATGGTGTGTTAGACGTTAACTAAAATTGATGCCAAGAGTATACTCGATATTTTTTCCAGCCTCATTGTTACGCGGTAGAACATGCCTTCCTAATCTTAACTTGTTTTGGCAGTACACTCTGCTGGAAATAAAGATCTGGGAAGGGAATGGTCACACACTGTTGAATCGTCAGGATTTACAGTTTTTTTGGCAGCGAACGTATTAGTAATATTCCGGATGTACTATTTGTGGTTCTGAATCTTTGCTCTTTCTCCCGGGCTTGATGAAACGCTGCGGATTCACAGGACTCGGCTTGTTTGCTTGTTTTCTTGTTCCTTTCTTTCGTTCATTTGTTTATGCTGACAGTGAAGCTCATGTTTGTCAACAAATGGACCTTTCACTTAAACAGACTTTGCTCCCAGGCTGAAGGACACGTTTAGCTGATTGGCCGGGCATGTCTTCTTGTTCTACAATTCTCTTTGCCGACACTTGCAATGGGATTTACATTTATGGGAAGACCTACGCAAGCTTTAAGGAGTAATTGCAACCGTGAATTATCGGGTTATACTGCTGCCTCTACTGTTCAAGGGGTAGTATTATGCGCATTATGTATCACAATGTCTAATTTGTCGAAAGTGAGCTATACGTGCATTTTCTGTGGATAACATCACCGGGAATTACACTGATTTCTAAGTGCACATATTATACTAATGCTACACAGGTTGCTTCACCTTGTACCTTTCGATCAATGGTTTTAATTAATGAACTTATTAAGATTAAATAAAAAGAAATCTTCATGATGAACAACTTATGCACGACTAAACCGAAGACATCCAACGCTGAAAGACGACAATATTCTATTAAATCAATGCCATTGTATGTTACAATGAAGAAGGATTGATGATGTTGTGTTGTGTATTGTAAAATGCCAAACGATTTAATCTAATAATCAAAGTTCGTTCATGTCGCAATTTTTTTCCTTTTCTGTGAAAACTTTATTTCTGAATAAAATGGGTTAGACTGAGATCGGAAAGCAAAATCAACAATTGCCTCGAAGGCAATTGAAATATGGATGCCCTCCATAAACACGTCAGGGACGGCAGCGGTTCAAGAAAGCAGCACGTCACATTTTCTCAGGGAATTTATGGATGGATAATTTAATATTCGTTTGAGCAAGTGAAACATAGTTACAAGGAATAATATTTTTCTGTACCATCACTGAAGTAAAATTTAGTATTTGTGGTATCATTAAACTTTGCAATTTCCATTCATGATGAAATCCATTGTGAAAATTATAGTGTACTTCAATCTCAATTTCAGTGCTGTTAGTAGCTCCCACTTATTTGCGTGCATTGACGTTAGCGTGCATTGCCACAGGATAAACATTTGGATAGAATAATGATTTTCAGGAAACCGTGCGGGCAATATATTTGGACACTTTCGAAGCCAGTTTCTTCATCTTAAGGATATCAAAAATAAGTCGGGGAATCGAGTAATAAGGTTGTCTTTAATCGTGCAGGATACTGTTTGATTTATCAACTGCTGGCAGTCGTTGAATATACAACAACTTGGTTGGCATTCTCTTGTCCATTTCTGCCCGGCTGCTGTGCACTATCGGGAAAAGAGATGAGAAGATATTGGCCGCCTCCGTCCTCGTTGTTCATCTATGAAATAAACAAAAGAGTCTTCATACTCAAGGCGATGTTAGATAAACCACTTGCGTTCCCGAACGAATCTGATAGAGTAAAAGAGCCCTCTTCGGCTCTGCCGCAATATTCGTAAACGCATTAAACCAACTAAGTTCCCGAGTGAACAATTCTGCATCAATACAATCAGAAGGGACATCTGAACTTAATCACGAAGGAGGGTGATTTCACCCATGTTATGACCCATTTTAAGGAGGCTCAGTATGTCGCGCCCCTGGAATGAATTGTTTTTCTCCTGGTCCGCAGATTTCCACTCACAGCCAAAAGAAGTACGGAAAAGGTTAATTCGTCATTCTAAACTGTCCATTGATTAGGTTAGGCTTAACCGCAATAGTTAAGCGTTGCTGGGGTGGCGGGGCTCGAGTGGAGGAAAGGGCCCACTCCGAGCTGTATCACTAAATAGAAAAATAGACTGATAACTCTAGACTGGGCCCTCAGTCCATCTTACTATGAATGTAAATGTTATAATGTAAAGATGCTTGTAAAAAACCTGTGACTTGCATCACACTTCTAAAACATCCAATAGAGTTATATATTATTATGTTAATGCAGTGAAAACGCTTCATGTATGAAATATATTTAATGAGCGCTTCTCGACAGTCATTTAAGACGAACAACCTGGTTAACCGAATGCTATCTTATTCAATCACAATGTAGGATTGATCATCCACACAGTCTCTTTATCACCGGTTAATTTGCAAAAAAAACAAAAACCTCCGTAACAAATGGGAAAGTAAATACTCAAAACAATCCTTGCTTGATACAAGATTATTATTGGATTTAAATTGTGCCATGCAGTTTGGAAAATATTTTATATATTTAGAAAACTGTTCCTGAAAGTATGAGTGCTGGCATAGAAAGGAAGAAAAGAGAAAATTAAAAAAAACATATTTTTACATGTATATACTTCGTACAGAGGTATGGATATACATATTTATATAAATTTGTATATTTATACAAATATATTTATTTGTATAAATATATTTATTTAAATTTATATTAAATAAATTTATATTATATTATTTATATGTATATAAATTTATATTAAATTTATATAAATTTCAATCAATTTGCAGAACCAAAAATACTTGCATGATATGAAGCACTGACGATTTCTGTACATTTGTACAGAAATGTACAGAAATCGTCAGTGCTTCATATCATGCAAGTATTTTTGGTTCTGCAAATTGATTGAAATTTAAAAGCTGCTCATTCACTAACAGGGGTACCCAATCTTTTATATATCATGCACCACTATTATTAACCAAAAGGTCAGTGGTCCCCAGGTTGGCAGAATCTGAACTAGATAAAATATAATCCTTAAGTGTGGTGTTGTAGGCGACCCTGGTGTTTTGACCATCATTGTTCTTGGCATTTCTTTATACAGAAATGGCTTGGCATTTGGCTTATTCAGGGCAGTATCTTGACAAGAAGGTTGACAATAATTATAATTGATACTTTTCAGAGATTGGTTGAATCGCAGCCCTGCTCAAATCACCAGGACATGATATGGACTAGCTGCTGGTACAAGCATTCGCTAACAGTTCCCATGGATTAACCAGACCCTGATCTGGGGGCTAAGCAGATTCTACTCTTTGCTTAATGTCGACTTGAAGGCTAGCGGAGGGAAGAAGTGCCTTACACCTCATTTCATTGGGTTGTATCTTTATCTCGCCACCCAGAGAGCAATATATTTTGCAATGCATGGAACATGTCAAAGGTGAGTTAAAAACAATGAATCGTGTCCCGTATTCCTTTCGGTTTTGTATTTGTTCCATATGTTAAATATATTTCTATGTAAGCTCTCGCACATAAATTGTTGAAGGCATTTATGCATGGTATCGGCCCAAAACCTCAAATGTTTACTCTTCTCCATCGATGAATTCCTTAACCATTTTGTGTGAGTTGCTTGGATTTCCAAGGAATTGCAGATTTTCTTGTGGTAATGTAACCTCCGTTTACATAAGATGCAGGTAATTTCTAAAATATGCACAATAGTTTTTTTTTGTTTAGAACAATATATTTATTATATATGTTATTGAGATTAGAATTTGGACAAGGTCTTAATGATATTTCCCCCATTGTTTTGCCGTAGAGAAAGATGTAATGCCTTGCTGTTCGGAAATTTAAATGATGTGTGGTGTGGATGGGGTTTCACTTTTTCACGAAGATGCTTCGTTTTAAACTTAAGGCGGAGGTGGTGGTCTAAAACGGTTTTAAAGTAACATATGTCCACTGACATATGTGTTGGCGCATGGCCATGTAGTTAAGGCGTTTGTCTAGTGATCTGAAGGCAGCTAGTTCGAGCTATCGTGTTGTGTCCTTGAGCAAGACATTGCTCTGCGAAGCTACCGGTGCCAATCTTTATTGGCCCTTGTCCTTCCCTTGGACAACATCGGTGGTGTGGAAAGCGGAGACTTGCAGCATACAACCCTGCCTATTATGTACACAGCGGAATTCAGTGGAAGGTTAGAGAGAAAAATTACCCAAGCCCCAGCTGATGCTTGCATCGGCACTAGCCCTGGTTGAGCTATCATTACAACGAAAAGTAGCGAATGTTATGCGTATACGTTATAAGGAGCAGAGAAATAGAGAAACTATCGACCAATAAATCTAACATTGAGATACGTTACTAGGGAGAAGTCTAATGGATATGATGTTGGCAAGACAATGGTATTCACTATGGCTTTGATCGTGAGCAATAATGTGTGACCATCGGCAATGACTCTTGATGATTCGACCAGAAAGGTCTGTAACGTGTAGGTGTAGGTCATAAGGACTTTGTAAAGTCTTTGATAAATCTCTACCTGGTAGATATTTCTGGAAGGTTTGATTCCATTGGAATCATGGATAAATGGCTAACTCAGTACACATCCAACTTGATCGCAGGAAGGAAAGGGCGTTAGTGAAATGTATTTTTCTTGGACTGGAGGCCACCAAGTAGCAGCGTGTCTCAGGGTCGGTACTGGCCTATAGTTATATTTCATCTATGTCAGCGATTCAAATAAAAATATACTACAAGACATGGCGAGTACGTATGCGGATGACACTAATATAAGCAACTAACTGGACAACGACAAAGTTATCACAAGTACAGGAAAATCTTGATCAACTGAATAAGGGTTTGAAGAGTGACGAATTGATTTTAATTCTGATAAAAAATAGAGATAGGCAGTTGCAATCTATATCTATCCATCTATCTACACACACACGCACACACACACACACACACACACACACACTCACACACACACACACACACACACACACACACACACACACACACACACACACATATATATATATATATATATATATATATATATATATATATATATATAAACACCGTGAAAAGGAGGTCACTGCGGAGTCCACAAGATACCGCAGACTTCTGCGTGGTATAAGGAATTTAGGGTCAAATACGCACAGTACTTCAAGGAAGTAGTTATCTATGCAGAGGATGATGAAAGATCTTCTTGCCCTGAATCCATCAGGGCATTGAATAT
Organism: Hemitrygon akajei; assembly: GCF_048418815.1. Classification (NCBI taxonomy): domain Eukaryota; kingdom Metazoa; phylum Chordata; class Chondrichthyes; order Myliobatiformes; family Dasyatidae; genus Hemitrygon; species Hemitrygon akajei. The sequence goes on from NC_133124.1 coordinate 168,159,521, forward strand.
AGAAGTTATGATGACGTCGTGTGGAGGGCGCTAGTAAGGCCTTATTTGGTGTACTGTGCTTAGGTTTCGTTGTCCTATTCTTAAAAATATGATTAATCTAGAAAGAGTGCAGAAAGGAATTACAAGAAAGTTTATTAGTGGGGGGAGTGATAGGCAGACAGACTTAGACTTTATTCTTCGGAGCAAATGAACTGGTGATCTTACAGAGATGTAAAATCTTCAGATGTATCGAAAGAGGGAATGTATTAAGTATTTTCTTCAGGTTGGGGAATCAAGAACTAAATTGTTTGATTGAATTGTTTAGGCTCAGGTTCAAAAGGAAAATATTTAATTGAATCTTACGGAGAACACAAGATCTTTACACACAGAATGTGGTATATGAATCGAAATAGCTGCGAGAGGAAATAGCCGGACAATAAAAATAGGCTAACAATATTTTGGGCCGGTACATGGTAGGAAGTAATATTTGAAAATATGGGCCAAACGATTGCGTATGTGCAAGCATGTGCGGGACATGCTTCCGTGCATTCCAGCTCTTTGACTCTAACATTACCCTTAGTGAGTAAGACAATATATTTTAGATATATACCTCAAGAATGGTTGAAAAGTGATAAATATTTAATGAATATACTGTTGGTGGCTGATAAAAAGACTCTTACTAGGAAATGGTTATCACAGGAGAGCCCAACTTTAAATACATGGATGGAAATTACGATGGACATTTACAAAATAGAGAAGATAACAGCATCTGTTAATCATAAGCTGGAACAATTTGATTCTTACTGGGAAAAATAGTTTAACTACATAATGCCTCATAGGCCTGATTTTATTCTCACAAATCAATGAATCTGTTGTAAAAAACACTCCCTACTTGTACATAGTTCTTTCATTTTGCTTGTTTTTCTTTCCACTCTTTTCTTTAAGTTTATACCTCAGATAAATACTTTGTGGTGATTTGTTATATATATGAATATATATGATATATATGTATAATGTCTGAAATTAATCTTATGGAAATGTTTGTTTGATGATGGACTTCAATAAAAAAATACAAAAAAATACTTTATTCCTCTGTTTTATTCAAACCTTGTAGAATCACTGAGAACGTAACAGGTATACGTAAATGAAAGATTATGAAATGTAACTGTTGTTTGGAAGCAGTTGGCGTAAGAAATCGTCTAGAAACATGGCAGCTATTCTTTGGTGTTGCACTTTGCCTGCACCATTTACTTCGCTGAAATAGCGAGCCGTTCCTGTATAACCTGATGTTCATTCTAAATCGATCTTCCATCATATGGAAAGGATGTTTATAATAGTATAGGATTTACTGAATATAATTGTTTATTGTTACAGTCCTCAGATGCTGACTCGATTAATAGTAAAACGGCTGTTTATATGAGCTTAACGATATCACAGCAAATATAAAAATATGGGAACAATAGCGCATACCAAATAGCGGTGGAATATAGCAGGCGGGGCAACATCTAAGGAGAGAAGTAGACAGCCGATAACACGGGGTGAGACCCTTCATTATGACCGAAATGCGAAAGTGGGGAAAACCAGAATAAAATGTTGGGAAGGTGGAGTATTACAAGCTGGAGGGTGACATGGAAGATCAGGTAAGGGGGGAGTTGAGTGTCGAAGGGGAATGATAGTAAAGCTGGAATATGATAGGTGGAAGAGGTACTTTAGAAAGAGTAATGAGAAACAACGTTTTGAAATGAAACGAAAGGAAACGAAAGCATGATTCACACAGTGATTCGTGCACCCCAAAGTTGTGATATACCTGATATTCGTGAAAGCCAAATTCGCAGGCCTATCTTAGGGAATGAGAACATAAGTATCAACGTGAAGGAATAATCTTTTTTTCATTCGATATTATATCAGAAATATAACACGGGGTTGGAGGCGAAGTTAAGATGGAGCTCAACGGCGACTCTTTTGGTTGTATCTTCCGAAACAGCTCTATTTCTATCTTTAATATATTTTGAAGACCCCGACTTGGATTTACACGCAGATTTCGGTTCTTTGCGGAAATGGGACCCGTTCTTGGGGTCTCAGGACCAGCCGTTGTTGTTCAACATGCCAAGCGCTCAGCCTAAGGGTTTTGCTCGAACTCGGAAGCCTAAGATCTCGGGGCTCTGGAAACGGGTGGATCGAGGATCAGTGTCACGATAAGAGACACGTCAGTGGTCGGGAAGGCCGGAAAATCTCCCGCTGTGGGCCCGACGACTCGAGATATTTGCAATCTTCGGGCAAAGAGCTTGAAAAAAGCCACGAAAGTGAATTCTTAACATCGTAAACTAACGTGTTGTGGTTATGTGTCCCGCTCGCTGTGAAAATGGGGGACGCTTCCCTCACTCTTATTAGGGAGAGAGAGAACCTCTGGTTTGTCGAATGCCGGATGAAATGCGATACTTTTTGGGTTAACTGCATGGTCTGTCTTTCTTATCGCCTAGATCACACTGATGCTCGGTAGCGGGTGCACTTTTTTTTGCTGGGGGGTGAGGGCGATATCGTTGCTTGCTGCTGCTTATGCGCGGGAGGGAGGGTAGCTGAGGGGGAGTACTTTGGGGTTCTCACGTTTAAGTCTCGTTCATTCTTTGGGGCACCTCTCTTTTTTCCTGGATGTTTGCCGAGAAAGAGCATTTCAGAATGTATATTGTGGCAATTTGTGACATTAAATTGGACCTATGAACCTCTGAAGCTTTAAAAATGCACTGCCATTAATGGTGTGCAATGTGTGCATATTACCTGTCCTAGAGGCCCTCCACTTGTTGAAGAGTACAACGACTAGAACGAACCCGAGGAAACAAATTACTGCGGCACTTATTATAAGAAGATAAACTGACGTCGCACATTCCAAGCTATCCTCACCTAAGGTATAAGGAGAAGAAATGTAAACAATTATAAGCTCTATGAGCAGAACTTCCAACGTGTTCACTAGCAATATTTATTAAAAAAAAATTCATCAGAAGAAGTCCTCATTAGGATTCTGATCACATAGTTGGACGGGCGTTTAAAATCTACTAATTTCCCTTTCATACTTTTATGATTAGAACATAAACATCGAACCTAGTAGCAGTCATCCCTCCATCAAAGAGATAGGCACAGAAAAGTGCCTGAAAGAAAGCTAGTAACATCATAAAGGATCCACCCACAAGGCGGATGGACTGTTTTTCCTACCCCATCAGCGAACGGATTATTTAGCATCCACGCCAGGAGGACAGACTGAACAAACATTTACTTCATCCAGACCTTCAAGATTGAACATTACCTCCACCAATAAACCCATTGACCCACAATCCACACCACCAATATTTAAGCTTTTCTTGACAGAATTACCTTATGTACAGATACTAGTGTAGCTAGCTTTAATTTATATACATAAAGTCAGCCTATATATATATATATATATATATATATATAAGATAATAATATGTATTTATAATTATTGTGTTTTCATGCATATTGTATTTTTGATAATGCTGCACCGTATTTCAGACCAATCACAACATTCTCTTTGAGCTGTGAACAAAGGTACGACAATGTACAATATTGAATATTGAAGTTCCAAAGCTTCAGATAAACAATGTAAGTTGTTCACAGACTCCTTTTAACTTATAAACTCTAAACTAGTGTGCCTGCTGGTGAACCTTTCTGCACCTTTCCAAAACATTCCATTCGTTTGACATTTGCAATTGCAAATAGCACCCCAAGGGTATCCTAACCAAAGACGACTTTTCCACTTTAAGATCGTTAACATGTCTTCCTTTCTATTATGACAGTTTTTGGGCAATAAAGGCAAGTATTGTGGATAGAAAAAAGAACTATGAAGCCTCGTCATTTCTAATTGCAAATCACTGTAGACTTGTTATGTAACTGGTAAAATTGTATCATATCTCCAGAGAGGAAGGGTCCATACTGAGATCCTGAGCTGTTTGCAGGCAGGGTTTGGCACGTTTTACCCGGTTGTGCATGAGTTACTTGGAAATGCTCCGGTTATCTTTCAGATCCCAGCGACACATGTTTTCTTGGGTAATTTTTCGTAATAAGATTACCAGCCTAGGGTATAAGCTGACCTGTGTTGGGTGTGTGTGTGTGTGTGTGTGTGTGTGTGTGTGTGTGTGTGTGTGTGTGTGTGTGTGTGTGTGTGTGTGTGTGTGTGTGTGTGTGTGTGTGTGTGTGTGTGTGTGTGTGTGTGTGTGTGTGTGTGTAAGTTGTTAGGGAGTGGAAAAGGGGCTGGCAACAGGGATGTGTTAAGATGTGATTAGTTAAAATAAACGTTCGATGTTTCGCATTGAATCATAGTCGAAGGTTTGCAATCTCAGATAGTACACTGCATCTCTCTAGCGTTTCGACTATGAGGGCACGCATAGCTTTATCTTTTGTGTTGACAACAATCATGATCAGATGTTGTCTCTCACCAAGTGCTGTTTCAGTCAACAGTCTCATTTGGTGTAATAATACCAACTGCTCACCATACGTACGTTGAGACGCATGCACACATTGCAGCTTTTCCGTAGGAGAGAACTACTGGCATGAAGTTTTCAGAGATAACTCTATACTTGCTAGAGATACTGGCTTTCATTTAGAAATAAACCCCAATGTGACACGCACTGTACAGTTATAAGGTTTAGTTTAAATTGTACTTCTACTGAGTTGAAGAAATACACAATGTAAATTCATATTACGAAGCAATGGCGGGGTGTATCGCGTTTCCAGGAAGGAATAGGACCTCTGCTGTAGGGGAATCGTGTCCACCTGTGACAGATCACTCATGTTTGGGCCACAGCGGAAACTCAGCTCTCACCTGCGTCTCCTAGCAGCTGTTTGCATTTGCTGGGCCCACACCCGGTACAGTGCATCGACAGACAGACTAAAGCACTTATAAGAAGCCGGCGGGCCTCATGCACTAGTGTGAATGGGACATGCATGTCCCAGCACGTGAAGTAATCTGCTGTGGACTATACGGAAGGTGTCAGCAGTTAAATTTAAAAACAAAGACGGCGGTTCTGCAACGCGCCCTTGGAAGCGATGGGCGCGATAATGCCTAGTAGTCTCGGCCATCCACTGCAGACAGGGAAGACCTCAGTTTGTAAAGACCACCCGTACCACTGGACCCGAATTCCAAGGTCGAAGGAGTGGAACTGTCGCCGTACAACGGCTTTTTTTTTCACTTTAGCATTCACAGGCAAAGATCTCTTGTCACTGTAGAATAATACGGACAGCCAATACTAACCAATGGTAGGAACCGCAAGAGCAACGGATCTGTAACATGGTCAGAATAACACAGCAATCATACAAACATGGCATGATTAATATGTTAATGTTTATTGATGCCAGTGACCATACTCACCAAGCATAGTCCGCTCAGCTTTGTGCTTGCTAATACTATTCCGAACTGTGCAGGTGTAAGTCCCACAGTCTGTGCTGGTGAAGTTATGAATCGATATGCTGTTATTGTCGTTCGTTAAGATATATCTCTGGCTAAGCGTCAATCGTTTCCCGTCCTTCTCCCAGAAATACTGCGGCAAGCTCCCTTCTGTTATGTTGCAAGTTAAAGTCAAACTGCGATGGATACTTGAGTTACCTCGGACGACCACAATAGTTGGAAGCGAAACTGGAACTATAAACAAGCAATTATCGTTACTATTCGACTCTTTAGTTACAGCCGAAAAACGTTTGTTGTTCATTTGTCCTGAAGTTTAATATAAAACCCTGAACTTACAAACATTACTAAAGCGGGTTTTATTTGGTGGAAATTGGAACCATTTGTTTCTTTCTGTATACAACAATGCCCAGTAGCTGAGGCGAACTGGAGAGTGTCTATGCATTGCCCTCTTGCCTTTACAAGTGCCATCCTGTTCCATCGTCACTCCCGTAACCGAGAAAATGCGTGACAATCCACCTCTTCTACGCCCCTCCTGACTGATTTTATATTCAATTTTCTCGTCCCCTCCAGCTTCCTATGTTCCAAGGAATGAAGTCCTGTCCTATCCATCCTTTTCCTATTATGCGAGCTCTCCAGTCTTTGTCTGCACCTTCACCGCCTTAATGGAATCGTTTGCACAGCTGGGCGATCAGAAATTTACACGGCAGCACAGTGACAAAATGATAAATTTATGACAAATCTAAAAGTCGGTCCTAAAATTAGACACAATGACAAACTGACAGGAAACAATATACTTACCAAGAATATCGAGGTAGATAATTTTGATTTCCATCCGCCCATTATAGAAAAGAATTTCAGCTCGATACATCCCACTGTCATTGTCCAGGAGGCCAGAGAGTCTTAAAGAACAATCCGGGAAACAATATACTCTGCTTTCCTGCTGCTTGTACACATGACAAAAATGTTGGTTAGGAATGCACTTTAGAAATGCTTGGCTCCCTTTCTCCCAGCTTATTTCACGTACTTCCTCTCTTGAGGCACGGTGAAGGGGGAATAAAACCGATTCACCCAGTATTCCGATCAGATGATCTTCACGTGCTTCGATTACAACCTGGTTGTCTGTTAGAAGATCAGAAACATACCGTCATACAGTTGAGGAATGAGAAAGATGGAATTTGAGATACCGGTGTATAACAAAGGACACAGTAATCAGAGATCTACAGGGAAATGATAATTGATATAATTAGTATCATTTGAAAATACACGTAGTAAATCAAAATACCTTTTTGCAACGTTTTCAGCATACAGTCGAAACAGATATAACATTCAACGTCACCTATTATGACAAGATAGACTCTTGTCCTCATATTCTGCATTGTTATGTTCTTCATAGTTATTATTGGACAGCTCCTCACTTTCTCTGTAACCAACATCTTGTTCTGAATTCGGTTATTACTTTTTCCTTGTGCTCCCTAACATCTCGCAGAATGTTAGGGATAAATTTGTCCCAGTGAGGAAGATAAAGAATGGTAGGGAGAAGGAACCATGGGTGACAAGTGAGGTGGATAATCTAGTCGGAAGGGAGAAGGCAGTTTACGTGAGGTTTAGGAAGCAAGGATCAGATGAGTCTATTCAGGAATATTGGGTAGCAAGAAAAGAGCTTAAGAAATGGCTGAGGAGAGCAAGAACGGTGCATGGGAAGGCCTTGGCGAGTAGGGTAAAGGAAAACTCTGTCATTCTTCAATCATTTGAAGAACAAAAGTTTAACAGGAGTGAAGATAGGACCGATTAGAGATAAAGGTGGGAAGATTTGCCCGGAGGCTGAGGAAGTAAGCGACTTCCTCAATGAATACTTCTCTTCGGTATTCACCAATGAGAGGGAACTTGACGGTGAGGACAATATGAGTGAGGTTGATGTCCTGGAGCATGTTGATATTAAGGGAGAGGAGGTATTGGAGTTGTTAAAATACATAAGGACGGGTAAGTCCCTGGGGCCCGACGGAATATTCCCCAGGCTGCTCCACGAGGCGAGGGAAGAGATTGCTGAGCCTCTGGCTAAGATCTTTATTTCCTCGTTGTCCAGGGGAATGGTACCGGAGGATTGCAGGGAGTCGAATTTTATTCACTTATTCAAAAAAGTTAGTAGGGATAGTTCGGGTAATTATAGACCAGTGAGCCTTATGTCTATGGTGGGAAAGCTGTTGGAAAAGAATCTTAGAGATAGAATCTATGGGCATTTAAAGAATCATGGTCTGATCAGGGACAGTCAGGGTGGCTTTGTGAAGGGCAGATCGTGTCTAACAAGCCTGATAGATTTCTTTGAGGCGGTGACCAGGCATAAAGATGAGGGTAGTGTAGTGGATGTGATCTAGATGGATTTTAGTACGGCATTTGACAAGGTACCACACGGTAGGCTTTTTCAGAAAGTCAGAAGGCATGGGATCCAGCGAAATTTGGTCAGGTGAATTCAGAATTCGCTTGGTTGCAGAAAGCAGAGGGTCGTGCTGGAGGGAATACATTCAGATTAGAGGATTGTGACTAGTGGTGTCCAAACAAGGATCGGTTCAGGGACCTCTACTTTTCGAGATTTTTATTAACGACCTGGATGTGGGGGGTTGGACGGTGGGTTGACAAATTTGCAGACGACACAAAGTTTGGAGGTGTTGTGGATAGTGTTGAGGATTGTCGATGATTGCAGAGAGACATTGACAAGATGCAGAAGTGGGCTGAGAAGTGGCAGATGGAATTCAACCCAGTGAAGTGTGAGGTGGTACACTTTGGAAGGACAAACTTCATCGCAGAGTACACAGTAAATGGGTAGGATACTTGGGAGTCAGGTGGAGCAGAGGGATCTATGGGTAAAGTTCCACAGATCCTTGAAAGTTGCCTCACAGTAGATAGGGTAGTTAAGAAAGCTTATGCGGTTCAGCTTTCATAAGTCGAGAGATAGAGTTTAAGAGTAGCGAGGTAATGATGCAGCTCTATAAAACTCTGGTTAGGCCACACTTGGAGTACTGTGTCCAGTTCTGGTCGCCTCACTATAGGAAGCATGTGGAAGAATTGGAAAAGGTACAGAGGAGATTTACAAGGATGCTGCCTGGTTTAGAGAGTGTGCATTATGATCAGAGATTAAGGGAGCTGGGGCTTCACTCTCTGGAGAGGAGGAGGATGAGAGGAGACATGATAGAGGAATACAAGATATTAAGAGGAATAGATAGAGTGGACAGCCAGCGACCCTTCCCAGGGCACCACTGATCAATACAAGAGGACATGGCTTTAAGGTAAGGGAAGGAAAGTTCAAGGGGGATATTAGAGGAAGGTTTTTTACTCAGAGAGTGGTTGATGAGAGGAATGCACTGTCTGAGTCAATGGTGGAGGCAGATACACTAGTGAAATTTAAGAGACTACTAGACAAGTATATGGAGGAATTTAGGGTGAAGGGTTATATGGGAGGCAGGGTTAAAGGGTCGGTACAACATTTTGGGCCTAATGGCCTGTACCTTGCTCTATTGTTGTTTGTTGTTTGTTCTTTGTTCTACCTCCATGCACAGTTGCAATGTTCACGGATGGTACACGAAAGAATATTTTTCATAGTACTTCTCTATATGTGACCGTAATTACACCGATTAAGATTCGCCAGTTTCTGCAATATTAATCGGACATCAGGCTATGCAGTGAGATCATGACTTTTCTTATCTCTGCCTCGACTACACTCTCAATCTGATTACCAGTATCTTGGACCAAAATGGACCAAATGAACTCTGCAAAAATGAACATACAGATTTATCTGACCATTGTAGCACTCTGTGGTCACTAGTTCCGGCCTCGTAAACTTATGAGGGATGGAAATAAAAATGATCTGCAACATGATGTCCAAACATGCCACACTTTCCAGAGTTCGTGGGCGCTCTTTGTGCTGTGGTCATTTCCACATGACCACGTTTCTGTCCCCTTTCATGCTTTTATAACAGGATATACTGCAAGTGCTTCTTTGTACATTCCTGAATTCGTGGACAGATTATGTTCTCAAAACATCTGCTGGCATCTGCATGTTTGCAGAAGATACCACCGTAGTGAGCCACATCTCGCTTGACGATGGGTCGGAGTAATAGAAGGAGATTTATAGATTAGTAACATGGTTTCATATGAACAACACTTCTCTCGTCATCAAAAAAGCCATGGAACTGCACATTGTATTTAGTAGCGGCATAGGTGTACATACTCCTGTTTACTCAAAAGTTGTTGAGTCTGAGAGGTTTGAGAAGGTTGCAATACGCACAATCCTAAGGTTGAACATTAACAATGTACTGTCGCGGTCCTGTCCGGGAAGCTCCCCAATGCCTCTGCTTCCTCCATAGGCTAAGCCAATGCTGGAGTGACTTAGTCGACAGGTATTAATTTTACTGATACACGTTAGAAGTAATCTTTTCTGGATACAAAACGACTTGGTATGTCACCAGCTCTGAACGTGGAAGAAAAAAACAACTGCAGAGTCTCGTGGACACAGTTCAGCCCTTGCGGGACATCAGTCTACCCTCCATGGACAAAAAAATAAAAAAAATCTGCAGATGCTGGATATACAAGCAACACCGTCTACCTAATGGAATGAACAACGGAATGGAAATCTGGTAATGCCTTCCATTAAGCATGCCTCAGTCCCTTTCACCTTATATCCTTTCCTGCCCATCACCTCCTTCTGGTGCTCCTCTGCCTTTTCCTTCTTGCATGCCCTCCTTTCTTCTCCAATCAGAATCCCTCTTCTCCAGCCCTATATATTTTTCACCATCAACTTCCCATCGCTCTACTTCAGCTGTCCTACTCCCGGTTTCACCTATCATTTTGTGCTTCTTCCCCCACCCCCCGCCACATCCACTGTCCCCAGCTTCTAACTTTGACCTTTTTAACCTGCCCGAAACGCCGACTATACTTTTCCATAGATGTTGCCTGGCCTGCTATGAGCTCCCCCAACATGCGTGTGTTCCCCCGAATAGATTCCATTTTACGTCTCACTGACGCTGTCAATTAAGTAGCATTATCAAAGTCTAGACGCACCCTGGACCCTGGACATTCTGCCTTCTCATCTACGTTTTCCAGCGGAAGTTACAGAAACCCGAAAACACTTATCACTAGCTCAAAGCACCTTCTATCCCACTATATTAAGTCAACTAGGTAGTTCCCTAATAAAAACAAATGAATAATGGCATGACCTGTTATGATCCTACATATTATTATATGCCAGTCCTGTGCGTTCTCTGTAGCTGTCTCAATATTATTTTGCACTATTTGTTTTATTTAAATCTTGTTCTCTCACAATGCACAGTGTAATAATCTGATTTGTAGCAAATGCATGCCAGAAGACTTCACTGTATCTCATCACGTGTCAGAATAATAAACAGTTTCATACTCAAATTCCAGTTACAATGCTCTTAGAACCTGAACAGACCACATCCTGCTCTGTACAGACATTGATCGTTTGACCAGTATTTTGTCTTAACAGCAGTTGCAGTAGATGTTGTGTTGCTCAATCCCGTTATAAAACTGCGTCAGCCCACTCCTGAACACGCAGACTCAGTGTTGTATTGCAGCTTAGAGTGAATTTAAGAAAAAAATTAGCATATATTTACAAGTCAGCATGTAATGCAGTATGTTGGGCAATGTGCTCCTCTCCCCAATGCAGCATTAGATTGGAACATCACGGATACCGGATTAGAATCAGAATATCATTATTAACCTTTTTAACCAGCCCGAAACGCCGACTATACTTTTCCATCGATGCGACCTGGCCTGCTATGAGCTCCCCAACATGCGTGTTTTCACCCGAATAGATTCCATTTTACGTCTCACTGAGGCTGTCAATCAGGTAGCAGTATCAAAGTCTAGACGCACCCTGCGATTATCAGAATTTATATAATGCAACATTTGTAATTTCTTCAGCAGCAGTGCGCTGCACTGTTATGAAAGGAAGCAATAGATTTTCATACGCTGCTTAAACAATCCTCTATGACTCTACGTACATAGTGTGCAAAGTTATATTTTGCCGATCAGAATAGGGTTGCGGTAAGTAAAACTCACCAGAGCTAGCAATTCTTCTCCTAATCTTAACGTCTACGTTTGACTGATCTGAATTTAACAAGGCAATTGTATTGACAAAATGATAAAGAAAGTCATGCCCTGTGCTCTGTATCATTTGGCCCATAGTCCGCTAAATTTATTCTAGCTAGGTACTGATCTGGATGGCTATTAAGTGTTGCTAATGGACCCATCTCAAAGCACATTTCTGTTAGCCCATTTCATGTACCTGCTGCACATGTGTGAACTTGCCGATTGCTGTATATATTTTTTTCAATATACATATATATCACCATATGCAACCCTGAGATTCATTTCTCACACTCAACAAATCTATAGAGTAGTAACAGGATCAGTGAAAGATCAACTTGAGTGCAGAAGAAAAAAATAGAATACGCAAATGCAAATAGAATTTAATAGCAATGGGAACAAAGAGAACATGCGATTATGATAAAAAGCTTGTAAAGGGAAAACATTGGTTCTGGGAACCAATGGATGGGCAAGTGAGTGTTGTTATCCACTTTGTTCAAGAGCCAGATGGTTGAGGAGTAGTACATGTTCTTGAACCTGGTGGTGGAGTCCTGAGGCTCTTGTACTTTCTACCTGATGGCAGTAACGAGAGAAAAAAAATGCATGGTCTGGGTGGCGGGAATCTCTGATGATAGATGATACTGTCCCACGACAGCGACCCGTGTAGATGTGCTCAGTGGTTGCAAGAGCTTAATCCATGATATACTAGGCTAAATCCACTAACTTTTAAAAATCGCATGGTACTCCTCTTAAATTTGTGTCGTACTATTTTAACAACCATCTACCCCTCCCTCAACGTCCCACGGATAAAAAACATACATTTATATCTTTCACACTGTCGATACCCCTCATTATTTTAAATAATTCCATCAGGTCATCCGCAAATTTTCTAAGCCCCAGACAACAATGTCCAAGACTACGTAAACTCTACTTGTAAATGGGGTCTCCAAATCAAGATAGCATCCAGTTAAATTTACTTTTGTTATACGAAAGTAAACTAAAATCTTGTCAAGGAAAAGCATCGTGGGATATCATTCCCCTCATACTTCCATTCCAGGTTACTGTTCAGCATTAGTTAATTTTGTTATACATACGCCAGACGCTATTCTGTCAAACACTTCTGTCTGTCACGTCAGTCTTGCCAAACCGCCATACTTTCACCATAAACGACTTGTCTTACCATAGAAGGTTGCTTGAAATAACAGCGAAATCAAAACAGGCTTCAGTTTCCATTTCTCCAGCATTGTAGATCTTTTTTATCTGCTGCCACAATGTGAAAAAGTAAGTTCACAAATCAACAGTGTTGAACTGGGTCAACTCGTGGACAAAATTAAACCGCTATTTGCTGACGTCAGCCTCGTTGCTGTGGAAACTTCGACCACAATCGAGCACCGGATGAGGTCCTTCCAACTGCTTTTTACTGAGACATACTGTTGGGTACATTTCGCCACTGGGTTATCAAAAATTCTAAGAATCACGCGAATCAAGTAAACGTCTTTTTGGCTAAATTCTAAGTTTGTCTGGCGGAAGGTGAGGGGAGCAAAATACCAGTTAGATTCTGAAAGGATTACTTTCTTTTCCTATTTCTGCTCATTGCTGTTTTGCTTTGCCCGTACTACTATGCAGCATAGAAGCAAACCCTTCGCTCTAACGAGTTTGCCCAATTACCAATCTGACATTTTAACCGGCGATACATTTAGGAAAGCTGCTGCCGGTCCGTACCCTTTCCTCTTACGCTGATATTCTCCAGTTCCTCCATATTTTAGCAGCTAACGCCATGCTACTACAACACGGGCTCTCTGGACTTCGGAGTTCCATTCCGGCACCGTTATTGAAGGCTTCTCTTTACGACTGCTCTGTGGAGTGCGTGACTTTTCCCAGGGTGCTCCGGATTCGTCCCATAGACCATTCATATACCTGGTAGTTTAACTGGCCATTTTAATTCTCTCGTGGGAAGGTTAGGGTTAGAGGAGGAGACCTGGACAAGGTTGCTAGGCAACGTTTTCAAGTTGCACTCAACACTAGATATATTTTAACTAAGCTGTGGAAGTGCACAGATACACAGGCACAGCAGAGAAGACAGCAAAGTCATCCAAACTCTCCAGGGAAGAAAATAAGACTTCTGAGTCCAATCAGTAAAACTAAACATTAAAAAAAAATAGGAAAAGGCGCGGATACCTGAAGTAGCTTAATCTACCTACCTAAGAAAGACTCCAGAGACATTTGACTTCTCTGAACTGGAGGACATTAACAGATGGCGCAAGCGCTTTGAGACATATAAGGCTGCAAGCAATTCAATCAGGCTTCAGAGGAGCAGTACGTAAACACATTGAAATACTGCATGGGTGACAGGGCAAATGTGTGGATTATGACTGATAGAAGCTCAGAAAAACAGGTACAGCACAGTCAGGACAAATTCAAAGAAAAAAATTTGAGGAAAGTACAATGTGATATACGAGATGACAAAGTATAATTTTAGAAAGTAGGAGCCATGTGACAGTGTAAACGATTTTATCGCAGCTTTGTATGTACTCAGACAACTGTGCATATCGAAACGTGAGAGATGAGCTCAGGAAAGAGACGATTGTTGTAAGTCTACTGGACATGCAATTGTCAGTGGGACTTAATTTGCAGACAAATCTCCTACTAGCGAAAGCTAATACTATGGTCAGACAAAGTGAGATTGTTCGTCAGCAACAGGCAAATCACAGGTACGAAAACTATGCTGAGCTAAAGCTAGAAGCTATACAGTAAAGACAATCAAGGTGCAGTCAGAAATAATACAGAAAGGGGTAACAGTGGAGTTCAGTTCAAATGAAAGACACACTCAAATCAAATAACACGTAAAATGTTCAACTACAGGATACGTGGCAAGTCTCTATTAGATGTCGAAGAGTTCTGTACATCAAAAGAAGTGAACTGCCCCCAATGGAAATGAGCTGGCCATTAGAGAAGCCAGTGTCACTCCAAAGCAGTGTTTCAGGCACGCAGAATATAACTCAGACGAAAATAGTGCTTTCCTGTGGGTTGTAGATCTAATAGACAAGGCTGGTGTACCACGGTTCAGCTGCAAAATGAGGCAGTAACTTTCAAAATGGACACTGGGGCAGTGTCATAGCCATCCCCGAATGTCTGTTCGCAAAACTGGCGAAAAAAGAAAACAGTCATTACTCTAAACCTAACAAAGAAAATGCTCATGGCGTCAAAGAAAAATAAGCGCAGTGTGAAATAAATATTTACTGCCTCCACCGTAAAAATGCTAAGACGCTATTCATGTTGTTCAGGTGATATTCTCATCACTACTGAGTGGATACACCATCGGGAAGCTAAACCCCATTGCAAGGTTACGATTACGCTTACGATTCTGAGGCAGATGGCTTCGAAATACCAAAATGTCGATTCTTAGAATATCCTATATATAGTCCAGAACATGGGGCACTGTTAAACAGTAAGGAGTCACAACCTAGGTCGGTAACGTACCGAATACCTTTTTCAAAGGATGTTGGAATTCTTTGCTCCATAGAGCCGTGAAGATGGGTCGCTAAATCTATGGCCTATAAAATGTCATTTTCTGATGAAAGGCAATTCAGCGATTTCTGGTGAGGTGTGCAGAGGAAAATCTGGTGTTAAGATTGTATCAGCATTAGCTTCAAGGAGTACACAGTGACACGGCCTTTCTTAGTTTTCACATCCTCTGTTGCCACTTGCTAACCTCAAATAAAATTACTCTGTTCCCTAAATGTTCATTACCAACATAATCACAATACCAGGACCTAACTTCGCTGTTTCTGCAGCAAGTGATTTTTGTTTTAATCCTTCCTTCCGTAAAGGGTTACTTCAATTTTATTTATAAATACCACAGCTGGCTAAACGTGTTCTAGGCCATATCAGCACATGCATTAGATAAATCGAAAAGCTGCAGCAAAGGGGTATTTGAGTATGAAACTCACTTACACAAGAGATTGTGCAGATGCTGGAAATCCAGACCAACACAAAATGCCAGACCAAATCAACAGGTCAGGCAGCTTCTATGGAACGAAATGAACAGACGTTTCGGGCCTAAACCCTTCTCCAGGACAGAAAAATAAGATGAAAGACAACCACTTTATATATAACAAGGTAAGTCAGGTAACTGGTAAAGGGTTTCACTGCGGGAGCCCACTCCCGTAGAGTGGAGTGGGGGAGGGGGGAGAGAGGGGAGGATGCTGATGTGGGATGCAGTTTCTTTCGTGATATCTTCCTTTCATCTGCTAGGATTTATGGAGAATTATGAGTTTTATGCAAAGGCTCATAAGGTGGTAGGTGATGACAAGGCCAAACTTATTGCTTTATTTGTTGCCAGTAAGACGTGTATGCGTGTATGACCGTGAAATTTGCTCATCCTTTACGACAGAGTACAACAGTGAGAATAGCTCCTGGGGCAATGTTTTTACAGTGGCATGCATACGGTTGGGCACCACTGGTAAAAAATTCTGTTACTGTGAATAGTTAAGTGAGCAGAAGATGAACTTATCTCCAAAAGTGATAAAAATTAAAGATGAAACCTTTTTTTCAACATTTCAACAAGATTAGTGTATTATTTCCTTTTTGTAGAATTTTAGAGTGAAAAAGGAAAGGAGCATCATGCAAAGGTTTGGGTACTCCAAGAGAATTGAGCTCTCAGATAACTTTTACCAAAGTCTCGGAACTTAATTAGCTTGTTAGGGCAATGTTTTTTTTTCACAGTGATCGTTAGGAAGGCCAGGTGATGCAAATTTCACAGCTTTATAAACACCCGGACTCCACAAACCGTGTCACAACCATTAACAGTCATGGGCTCCTCTGAGCAGCTGCCTAGAATTCCGAAAATTAAAATAAATGATGCCTTCAAAGCAGGAAAAGGCTATAAGAAGATAGCAAAGCGTTTTCATTTAGCTGTTATCTTAGTTCGTAATGTAATTAAGAAATGGCAGTTAATAGGAACGGTGGATGTCGAGTTGAGGTCTGGAAAACGAAGAAAACTTCCCCAGAGAACTTCTCGCAGGATTGCTAGAAAGGCCAATCAAAACTCCCGTTTGACTGCAAAAGATCTTCAGGAAGATTTAGCAGACTCTGGAGTGGTGGTACACTGTTCTACTGTGCAGCAACACCAGCACATATATGACCTTCATGGAAGAGTCATCAGAAGAAAGCCTTTCCTGCGTTCTCAACACAAAATTCAGCGTCAGAAGTTTGCAAAGGAACATCTAAAGAAGCCTGATGCATTTCGGAAACAAGTCTTGTGGACTGTTGAAGTTAAAATAGAACTTATGTGGTCGCAATGAGCAAAGGTATGTTTGGAGAAAAAAAGGTGCAGAATTTCATGAAAAGACACCTCTCCAACTGTTAAGCACGGGGTGGATCTATCATCCTTTGGGCTTGTGTTGCAGCCAGTGGCACAGGGACCATTTCACTGGTAGAGGGAAGAATTAATTCAATTAAATACCAGTAAATTCTGGAAGCAAACCTCACACCATTTGTACGAAAGCTGAAGATGAAAAGAGAATGGCTTCTATAACAAGAAAATGAACCTAAACACACCACAAATGAAAAAAAAAATGGACTACCTCAAGAAGCACAAGCTGAAGGTTTCGCCGAGGCCCTCACAGTCCACCGATCCAAACATCATCAAAATTCTGTGGATAGACCTCAAAAGAGCAGTGCATGCAAGACGGCGCAATGATCTCACAGAACTTGAAGCCTTTTGCAAGGAAGAATGGGCGAAAATCCCCCAAACAAGAACTGAAAGACTTTTAGCTTGCTACAGAAAGCATTTACAAGCTCTGATGCTTCCCAAAGGGGGTGTTACTAAGTACTGACTGTGCAGGGTACTGACCTTTGCTTGGACCCTTTTCCTTTTTTTGTTATTTTGAAACTGTAAATGATGGGAAAAAAAAAGTTATCTTGCTTAAACTATTAAAGAGATGCGTCATCTTTAACTTGATGCCCTTAAGAAATCCGGTCATCTTTTACTCGCCAATCTATGCATAGTAACAGAAATTTTGACCAAAGGTTCCCAAACTTCTGCATGCCACTGTATATGTAGTATGTGTGTGGGATGTCGGATATCAGGGCGATCTCCAGTACATGTGTACCAGATGCACAGAGCTGCATCTCCTGGAAGGTCTGCATTATTGACGGACAAATCGATTCGGAGGGAAAGAGAGTAGGCCTCACACAAGTCGGGTACACGTGTTTAAAAATACAACGTTTCGCTGGGCTAGGTGCATTAGTGCTGGACCAATCAATTTGCAGAGAGAGCAAGCTTCGCACAGGTCGGGGAGAAAAGTTTTAAAGAGGGAGCGTTTTTCAGGGTTTTGTGCATTACCAGCAGAACAATCGATTCAATAGCAGGCGCAAATTAAAGTAAAGCAGGGTCAAAAATAGAGCGGCAATTATGCGAGTGGACCAGTGTAGGAGTGGGAACTTGAGGCTCTGACGGGGAGGCACAAGCAAGTAGCAAGTAAGGCTTTTGCAGTCGTTGAATAAAAAAATCACTAAGTTACAGCTCTTTAAATAAAGAGGGGATTATGCAGGATCAAGTGATGTGCTGTAGCTGCATGTTGTGAGTGCTGTCGACCCCATTGTGGTTCCTCTTGACATCTGGAGCAAGTGTTGGTTGCTTGAGGAACGCAGGCTTAAAGTTGATGACCTGGAATCTGAGCTTACGACACTGAGGATCTTCAGGGAGGGGCAGAGTTATCTGGATTCACTGTTTCAGGACATAGACACACGCATGAGATTATCCGCCACAAATTCGTTTTGTGGTAAAGTTCAATGTAAATGCGAATGAGGCGGGTAGTGGGATCCAAGAGACAGTGCTGCTGGAGCGCCAGACAGGATGAATGGTGTATGTAGGAATGCTGAAAAACCTAACCGTGGCACCCTAGTTCAGGGAGCCATTGAAGAGTGGGGAAAAAGGAGACATGTAGCAATACTTGGGAATACTATAGTCAGGGGAATAGACAAAGTTCTCTGTCGCGAGGATAAAGTGTCCTGAAGGCTGTGTTGCCAACTTGGTGCCTGATTCAGGACATCCTATGAGACCTGCAGAGGAGTTTGCAGTGGGAGGAGAAAGATTCAGTTGTCATGATCCATGTGGGTAACAACGACTTAGGTAGAATGAGGAAAGAGGTCTGCTAGGGGAATGTGAGCAACTTTGGACTACATTATAGAGTAGAATACAAATAGTACAAATCTCTGGATTACCACCTGGGCAACATGCAAATTAGCATAGGATCAAGAATATCAGAAAGTTAAATGCGTTGATTTGCAAAGGGACGAGTAAACGAATGTCAGAACAGAAGGTCGGGACGTTAAGGAGAAAAATGTTTTCGGACCTCAGTCAAAGTCGGGAATCAAAAGGTTCCCTATAATTCAATGCAATAAGTATTTCAGGAAGAGCAGATAAGCTGTGTTGGTGCGCAAGCACATGGAGTTACTATACTGCAGACTTGGTTGCAGGAGGGGAAGGACTGGCAGCTTAATATTCCGGTGTTCAGTTGTGGTCGACATCCACAGATGAAAGAGGGTGTGTGGCTTTACTAAGCAGGGAATACATCACTGAAGTGCTCAATCGGGACAGCCCAAATAACTCGTCCAGTGAGGTTTTATAGGTGGAAAAGAGGAATAGGAAAGCTACCACGAAGGTAATTGGGCTGAATTATATAACATCCAACAGTACGAAGAATTTGAGGGAAAACTTAGAGAAATAGCGGGATCTTGTATCAGGTTGTTATAATAGTAGGTGCTTTTAACTTTCCACATATTGACTAAGACTCTCATGCTGTAAAACGAGAAGTTGGGATAGAGTGTATCAAACGTTTCCAGTTAAGTTTATTTTTAATTTTTATTTTTCCCAATGAGACAGTGTGCGATGCTTAAGTTCTTATTGGGGAATGAGACAAGGCAGGTGAAAGTCGTTTGCGTCTAGTGATCAGAATGCCATTAGTTTCAAAGTGAATATGGAAAACAAAAAGATAAGTCTTGTCCTAAAGATAAAGTGCTAATTTGGAAAATGAGCCATTTTGTTATCAGAAGTGATCAGGCTTGGATTGGGTTGGCTATTTTCTGGCAGAGTTGCATGTGAGAGTACAAACTTTGTGTGATTTTCAGAATAAAAGCTAAAGGTAACAAGTGCACTGACCTTTTATTTTTAAGTGAGATTGGGACACTGGCTAAGAACAAAATGTGTTACATAGTAGATTAGACAGATAGGAGCAAACGAGGAGTTATGAAGTATGCCAAACGCAAGAAAGCCTTTAAAAATAAACCAGGAAGGCTAAATGATAGCATTAGTTTGCTCTAGTAGACAAGGTGAAGGAGAATCCTAACCGATTATCAGACTCTGTAGATTTGCTGAGAACAATAGGATTGCAAAGGACAAGCAATTGGTCCTCAAGAAGATCAGAACGCTAATATATCGTGGAGACAGAAGATGTGGAGGGGATCTTAAATAATTTATCTGCATCTGTATTTCATCGGGTGACTAATACATATTTCATAGATGAGAAGCAAATTCGCAGCGAGTTCATGGAACCTATACAGATTACAGCGGAGGAGGTGCTTGCTGCCTTGAGGCAAATTAGGGTTGATAAAGGCTTAGGACCTAACAAGTTGTTCCCTCGTACTCTGTGGGAGGCAAGTGGGGAAACTGCAAATGCCCTAGAGGAGATTGTTATGATACCAGCCCCCTCCTTTGCGAGAATCGCAAGAGCCCTAGTGAAGGGGGGGGGGGGGGTCAATGACCCAAGAGAGAGAGAGACGTGCTGAATAGACACCGGAAATGGGAGAGAGAGGGAGACGTGCTGAATACCACGTCCGGGATGCAGAATAAAGCGACCCTGACCATTGTCTCATGAAGACCACGTGTAAAGCCCTCGGGCAAAGTGGGCTGGTTGAGAGAGATTGACACCTGCGATCCCGTGAGGAAGTATAAAGGAGGGTCTGGAGGGGGGGGAGGGACCCCTTTAGACGCATCAGAAGACACGCTAGAAATCCTGCGACAGCGTTTAATAGCGACAGCCGGTGGTGGGGTTCCTGTGCGTCTTTTCCTTGCCTGGGATTGGCGACCTCACCACGAGAGAACGGCTTGGCTACAGGGGAGGCCACCAGTGAGCGTCCATTCCCCAATGAGACAAAAGACGGAATCGAACCCCTAAAGGTTGGACAAACCCGGCGGGTAACTGTTTCATTCAATCTCTCTCTCTCTCTCTTTCTAACAAAAGTGCACCAACGCGACACCACCAAAGGCGGCAGCTGGTGGAACTGCAGTGACCGCAAGAGACTTTCAGATATACAGCGGACAATATATACATTACCCATAGACAACGATAGAGTTTATTTCTTATTGGTTATTACTATACCTGCGCTTTAGATTGAGTAGTGACGACTTATGGTATCTGAATGTTTGTATTAACCTTACTTTTGTGCCCCTTTATAAATAAAAACGTTTGAAAATGGTACCATCAGACTTCAGCGGCCCTCTCTATTATTACTGGTAAGTGATCCAGTTACGGAATACGTAACAAGATACTTAAAATATCCTGTGACCTGCGGGTAAAGGTGGATTTGTGGATAACTAACATTGATACGCTGTTCAGGGAAGGCTCTAAAAGCAAACCAGAAAATTATAGGTCGTTGAGAGTGACATCAGTAGTGGGACAGCCATACGGATTCAGCAACAATTAATACATGAGTGAGGCAGGGTTTTGATAACAAGCAAAACTTTTATTAAACACTGAAAAACAAACCCCCAAAAAGCAAACAAATCACTAACGTAACCGGAAATCAGCTGCTTGTGCGGCAGCTTAAACAGTTCTTAAAGTGATGTTGAAAAAAAAGTTCTTCAAAGTAGTATTGCAAAAGTGCAAAATTATTACAGTCCATTTAAGGGAGAGACTTTTTAAGACAATTTAAATTCTCTTTCACGTCGTGTTGTTGCAGTTCCCAGTCGAACTACTTTTCCCACGAAGAATTTATGAAGATGAAATGTAACGGCTTAAAGGCACTGACCTTTCCTTTACAACACTGTACTCAATCCTTTCTGCTATTTCACAGGGATTAACACGAGCACAGTCAACGAATTCCTTCCGAATGAGGATCAAACAAGGTCGAACCCGTTTCACCGTCGAAATAGACTTTCCTCGATCTTTTAACTCCCGAAATCCGATCTTCACTCTCCACTGATCTTTAACTAGCAGTATTATAAAGAAACTGCTGGCTATGACCATTTAAACTTTAGGCATTAAATAAAGCTCCATCTTTCAACTAAACTGGTTCATAACATTAAATCACGCAGTAGCATGAAGTCAACATGGCAAATCCAGCCGCGAACTGCCCCTCCTCACAGGAAGGGGTCCTCCTTTTATACCCTGTAAAAAAAACCTGTCACATGACCTCTACTGGCGGGAAAATGACGTCACTCCACCATCACAAGACCATTATCTCAAGTCCAGTATAGCTTCAACACCTGTCACGTGACAACTACACCACTGTCACGTGTCACGGGTACGTAACAGACAGTTATTGGAATATATTGTAAGAGATCGAAGATATGAAGTTGTGGATAGACATGGACTGCATTGGGACATTCAGCATGGCTTTGTGCGTGTCTCGTCGTATCTAACCAATCTCAAATAGATTTTCGAGGAAGTTACCAGTAAAGTTGATAAAGGCAGACAGTGGATGTTGTCTACATAGAACTTAGTAAGGAATATGACAAGGTCGCCGTTGGTAATTTGTCAGAAAGGCTTATTTGCTTGACATTCCTATTGAGGTAGTTAATTCGATTAGAAATTGGCCCTGTGGGAGATGCCAGAGAGCGGTAGTAGGTGTTTGCCTCTCTGACTGGAGTCATGATACTTGTGGAGTGCCGCAAGGATCAATGCCGGGTTCGTTGCTGCTTGTCATGTACACCAATAATGTCGGCAACGGTAAGCAACACATTTGTGGATGACATAAAGACTGGCTGTGTGGTGGACAGTGAGGAAAACTATCATAACTTGCAGCCGTACATGGACCAGCTGGTACAACAGGAGAAAAAAAAGACATATCGAATTTCATGCAAGGAAGTACGAGTTTCACCCTGATAGGGCCAAGCAGGGTAGGCCTTTAATAGTGAACAGGAGAGCCCAGAGGACTACAGTGGAACAAAGTAAGTGACGTCAAGGGATATTCTGTCGTAAAGAAAACTTTTGTCAAATTGGCCATCAGAGATCAAAGCATTGGGTGCAGGAGGTGTGATGTTATGATGAAGTTTTATAAGATATTGGTGAAGCCCAATTTGCGGTATTGTGCAGTACTGTTCACATTCCTGTGGTAAAGTTGTAAATAAGGTTGAAAAACTGCAGAGAAATTTTACAAGGTTGCTGCTGGAAATGGAGGTCTTCAATTTTACGGAAAGTTTTTTATTCCTTGGAACGTAGAAAATCGATGGGAGATTTGATAGAGGTATGCACATTTGCAAGGGATATGGGTAGGGTAAGTGCAAGCAGTCTTTTTCCACTGATGTGTGCTGAGTCTACACCTACAGGTTATATTGTTAAGGTCAAAGGTAAAACGTTTAAGTGGAACATGTGGTGGCCGTGAGAGTGTGGAGCGAGCTGCCAGAGCGAATAGTAGCATGCCGGCTCGATATATAGAAATATTTATATTTAAATTAGTAGCTCAAAAACCGAAATAAGAGTAAGAGTGGTTGAGGTCTTGGATTCATTTTTTTTTAGAAAGCGGATGAAAGTGCGGAAAAAGCTATTCTGGAACCGCTGAGTGTGTGCCTTCAGGCTTCCGTACTTCCATCTTAATTGTCTCAATGAGTAGAGGACATGTCCGGAGTGATGCCGTTTCTCAATGATGGACGCCGCCTTTTTGAGGCAACGCTCCATGCAGATGTCCTGAATACTAAGGAGGTTAGTGCCATGACAAAGCACTACCTGCAGCTTACTTTGCTTCTGTGCAGCAGCCCCGGTCCCCTGCCTCCAGTACCGGAAGGTGATTCAGCAAATTAGAATTCTCTTCACAATGTAGTTGTAGAAATATGCGAGTGTTTTAGGTAACATACCAAATTTCGGCAAACTTCAAACAAAATTTAATAACTGTTGCGCCTTCGCTATAGCCGCATCGGTATGTTGAGTCCAGGTAGATTCTTGGAGATATTGACAACAAGGAACTTGAATGTGCTCACCCTTTCTACTTCTGATTCCTCTATATGTACTGGTGTGTATCCCCTCGTCTTACTCTTTCTGCACTCCACAATGGAGGATCGTGATTCGTGCGCGGGGTGATGTGACAAGGCAATTCAAGTGCTTCACGGTGGTCTTGGTTAGCCTAAGAACCTGTTGTGTTGCTTTACTTCTCTATGAGATTATGACTCTCTGTTCACAGATTGCTGTGGAAAGCAAGGATAAGAAGTGTAGATTTATTGCCAAGGTACTTCTAAAGATTTGTTAATTTAGCATTGCTTTCCTTAAATGTATTCATGAATTAGATCAGTGATTCTCAGCAGTTTTTTGGCCACAGCCCCCTTACGAGTTCTTCTGAGGTTCCAGGGACCCCCTTTCAAATAAACATGATACAACATGAACAGATAGACAGAAAATCATTTATTATTGAACACCAAGTAAACTTGAACATTCCGACATACTGGACAAAACTTTAAAAACAATGACTGTATGAAATTAAACATCTACCTGGCTTAATGTGATCCTTGAGCTTGGTGCTTTTCTTCAAATTTCATGATATTAGACTCCAAATTAGACAATGACAGTCGGAGGTCACCTCTTGTTGCGATATCAATTCTGTTCCTGGAATTTTTCAAGGAAACTACCTTGCCGAATTTGCTCTCAACCAAATATGTTGAGGAAATGGCAATAAAAACATTTGGGCTTTTTCCCACAGTGCTGTAAATCTATTCGGCAGACCAAAAATCTTTATGAAACTGACTGAACTGACGACGTGCAGTTAGATCACTCTGAAGATCAATCAAACTCTCTTGAATTTCTGCCGCAACTTTGGTGGGTTGTACTTCAAAAAGATTCAAAATCCAATCCGAGATATCAATATTTAACAGGTCATCAAGTCTTTCTTGCATATCCTTTTGTGTTTGCTTGAGGTGTTTCACGTAAACGGTAAGGACATCATCCTTCAGAGCCTCTGCGATCGTCTTCAGGTTGGACAATTGTAAAAAAAATCCCCACGTCCCGTACTGTGGCAAAAGACTTCGAGTTTCTTAAGGAAAGAAACAATGGCTTCCTTACAATATATGAGGTTATTGTTTGTGCCCTGCAAGGTTTGCTTAGCAAATTAAGTTTCTGAAATATATCTGCCAGATAAAATATGTCTGCCTTAGCATCAACGAGTCTTTCTCCATACTCTTTATCAGACATGGAGGAAATTCTGGTGTCCCAGACTGTAACAGGACGTTGAAGACAGTTTTCCTTGGGAAACCACCTCACCCTGGTGTGCAGCAGCGACGTCTGGAAGTCTTCATCATTTTCTTCACAGACCTGCTGGAAAAAGATGATACTGAAGGGCATGGGATTTGATGAAGTTTACTGCCTTTATGACAACTGAAAGCGAAAGATTGAGACGTCCTACTAAGTTTACTAAGTCTAGCTGCTCCCGGTTAAAAAGGACCAGCAGAAATGGACACACCTGCAGTCTGAGTCTTCCGTTATGAACACTATTTTAGTAGTAACTATGTGATAAAGTAATATAAAACAAGGAACTCATGGCTAGAAATATTTCTGAAAATAATAGGCGCGCAAAATGCAGATACATTACTGACAAAAAATGCTGTCACCCGGATCCAGGGATTTTTTTTTGGTGACTTCATATGCAGTAATAAATACTTTTCACAACCTGCCTTAACGTACAGTATACCCAAACACATATACTTCAAAGTTACTAGGTTAAAAAAGGCCTAGCAAGACATGCTGATCTTCGGAGAAAAAAGTATGGCGATAATGGTTGCGAGAACCCTTGATTTGAATACGTTGACCCGGTGCAGTCTGATTCGCGACTGACGCTGAAATGAGACTGTGTGGGGCGAGCTTAAGCATTGCATTTACCAGGTGCGCTGAATCCCAACGGTATGTTGGAAAGATATTGTAAATAGGAGGGAAACTATTGACTCCAATGAAGGTTGCTGCTTGAGTATTTCATCGTTTCATTTACCAGGGCGCCTTTCTTAAAATGTTCAGTTTTTGGCCCCCTTCAAATGTGTCAGAGCCCCTAAGGTGGACCATGTGCCACCCCACCCGTTGAGAATGGCCTACTTAGACTTTAATGTGTTTCACACAATATCACACTGTTGATATAATTGAACATTTGGAACGGATTTAGTTATAGGTAGGCTTGTGACAGCGCAAAGAATTGAAATCCCATCAGGACCTTCTTTTATTTTCGACTTTTCTTTCTTTTTCTTCTCTCTTAGTATTTATTTCTCCTTGTTCTTCTTCTCTTGTGTTCTGTCTTCATTCATTTTCTCCTTCCCACATGATTTCTTTCATTCTGTGATTACATTTCATAATGTATCCAATAATTTTCATCTTTCATTCCTTCCATTCGATTTCATTATTGTAGATATTTTTAAAAATTCATTCTGCAAATAACAGCTGTAGAGTTTTCCATTTCAATGTCGTTAAACGGGTCAGACGGCTCAGAAGATCCAACAGCATGGATGATGTATACTTCAGGCAGGATGTAATCAAATATAAGTCATTTCATTCCTACTGAAAAATAATTAATGCGTAAAGAGGAAGACTGGTCACCGTGTGCATTTTCATTTATTTAATTTAACTATCATTGCTAACGGAAATTTCACTGCACAATTCAAATCCTCTCTGAACTTTATTTTCCGACGATATGTCTGCATCACGATTTATAGGGATAAATATGTGCACAGGTTGCATAATGACAAATATGGGCTAGTTGTCAACTAATCTGAAAAAAAATGATCCTGATTCCGTGGAAAAGATAGTGTTGCAGTTCTATACATTCTGTGGCATTTCCATCCGATTACGGAATTGGAAATATCAGTTGTGCTAATGCAATAATGAACGATATTTGAGAGACGCCTTGGTAAATTCTCTGCTCAAAGCTTTTGGACGGATGGGTGTGGGATCATTCAGTAGTCTGGATTTTCTGAATATCATTGAGCTAAATAAATGTAACTATTTCCCAATAGGAAAACTCTATGTATACATTGTTTATTTATAGTTAAATTATCTTATTTATATCTGTTGCATAATTTCCGCTTCTGTACATTGTTATTGCCAACAATTTGAACAAAGACAATAATAATCTGTGTTAATTACAATGAATTCAAAAAGCATGTTCTTAAGGTGGATTTGCACAGATATTCAGCAACACAATGCCCATATAAAATCTTTCCCATTCTTCTGTCCTCTTGCGTATTGTCTAGATTCTTAAGATATATTCTCAAAATTAATTAGTAATATTTACCTGCAAGCTTCTCCAGATTTGTCCCGAGTCAGGGAACTTATGCTGCAAAGCCATGAATCAGTCGTTGGAGCGTGGGTTCAACCTCATATAGAGTTTTTCCCAGTTTGAACTTGACGGTTAAATCTGCTCAGTATACAACATCTATATTGAGACCAATCAATAATTAACCCAAACCATAAAATTAGCCATCTGGAACCAAAAATTAAAAGCGGTCAATCAAACAAACAACAAAAATATTCCAATGAAAACTGAACTGCTTTAACAAAACAATGTCCATATTTCCTATTGAGGATTTACGATCGGAAATGGGAACCAAAATCAAACCTTTTTAAAAATGCAAGGATCTTGGGGTATTGATAGTTTCTGTCACATTCATGGCTTCTGTTATGAAATCTGAGAGCACTGAGTATAATGGTAGTTCATTTCCCACCCTCCCTTTCGCGTTAGCCATCTCGACCGAATCAGCGTTGGAACGCCGCCCCCCGCCCCCACCACGCCCCTGGCTAACATCGATTCACGATGCAGGAATAAACAATACAATTTGGATCGACCCAGTAAAGGAGCTGCAAAACTTATTACTAAGTTACTATTTCCGAGCCGCTGGGACGCTGTTAGATTTTAGACATAAGACATACCGTATGTCATAGGAGTAGAATTAGGCTTTTGGCCCATCGAATTCTTTGCCACTAAATCACGGTTGATAACCTTTCCCCTCCTCAGCCCAAATCTCTGGCCTTCTCTCCTTTGATGTTATGTCCAGTGAAGAACCTACCAAGCTCTGCCTTCAATACATGGAATGACCTGATCTCCACAGCTGTCTATGGTAGAAAATAAACCACAAATTCACCGCCAACCGGCTAAAAATTCACCATCCTACTCGTCTCTGTTTTAAATAGACGCCCCTCTTGTCCTAAACAGCCCTCCGTGGGAAATATCCTTTCCACCTCAATTCTGTCTAGCCATTTCAACATTCGAAAGGTTCCAATTAGATCTCCCATCTTCCTTCTAAATTCTGGCGAATATAGACCCAGAGTTATCAAACGTTCCTTCTATGATAAAACTGTCATTCCCGGAATCATTCTTATAAACCTCCTCTGAAACGTCTCCAATCCCAGCATACCACTTCTTAGATGAGAAGCCCAAAACAGTTCAGAATATTCAAGGTGAGGTCTCTCCACTGCCTTATATAATTATTCTAGCATACAAAAGTTCTAGCATACATCCCCGGTCTTGCATTCTAGAAGACTTTGTGTAATGGATGTTGACATTGCATTTGCCTTCGTCACCACTGAATCAACCTGAAAGTTAACCTTTAGGATTTTCTGCAGAAACACTTCCAGGTATCTTTGCATTTCAGACTTTTATACTTTCTCCCCGTTTAGAAATTAAAAAAATAGTCTGCGCATTTATTTCAACTAACAAAGTGCAAGTCCATACATCTTACAACATTGTGTTTTATTTGCTACTTTCTTGCCCGTTTTCCTAATCTCTTTGTCCTTCTGCAGCCTATCTGTTTCCTCAACAATACATGACCCACCCCTCCGTATCAACTGCAAACTTAGCAAGAAAGTCATCTTTTCCATCAACTAAATCATTGCTATACAGCATAAAAAAGAGGCGGTCACAACACCGACCCCTGTGGAACACCACGGGCCTTCAGCAGCCAACCAGTAAGGGTTATTGTTAATCACACTCGCTGCTTTCTCCCAATCAGCAAGTGTTCAAAGCAGGCTCGTATCTTTCCTGTGGTACCATGTGCTCTTAACTTGGTAGGAAGCTTTGTGTGACACGTTTTCAAAAGCCTTTTCACACTCCGAATATACATCCCCTGATACTCCATTATCTATCCTACTTTTAAATTCCACAAATTATTCAAACAGTTGCATCAGATAAGATTTTCCCTTGAGGAAACCACGAGATCTATGTCCTTTCTTGTCCTATGTCACCACATACTTCATAAACACATCTTTAACAATTGACCCCAGCATCTTCCCGATCACTGAGATCAACCTAACCAGTGCATAATACCATTTCTACTGCCTTCCTCCTTCCTTAAAGGAGTGGCATTTGGAATTTACTAGTCCTGTCTCACCATGTCAGAGTCCAGTTTGTTTTTGAAGTGCATTCTAATGTCTCCACAGTCTGTACCATTAACTAGGGTGCCGTTCATGTGTTCAGGGTGACTTCCGTACCCTTAGGTCTTTCAGCTTTCTGTACATTCTCCTTGTAGTTGGAACTACACTCACTTCCATTCCCTCACACCCTTCCGCATCTGAAACACTGCTAGTGTCTTCCACAGTGAATACTGATGCAAAATACTCATTTAGATAATCTATTTCGTTGACTCTCGTCATTATTTTTCCGGCCTCATTTTGTAGCCGTCCTTTATCCACTTATGTCTTTCCTTTGTTTTTCACATATTTGAAAAAAAAACGTTTTTACTGTTTACTTTCCAAACTGATATTGTTTGCCAGCTTGCTTTCATACTTTATCTCTTTCATCCTACTAATTCTTTAGTTGTTCTCTGTAAGATTTTAAAAGCTACCCAATCCGCACACTTACGACTATTTTTTTCCTTAGTTCTATGCCCTCTCCTTTTGCTTTTACTTTAGTTTTGACTTCCCTTGTCAGCCACGGTTGTACTTTCTGCCATTTGAGTATTTCTTTGCTTTGGAATACATCAATTCTTCACCTTCCTCAGATTTGTTGCCGGAAACTCCCGCCATTAATGTTTTGTGGTCATCCCTGCCAGCATCTCCTTCCAAGTTACTTTTGCCAATTCTTCTCTCATAATTCTGTAATTTCCTTTACTCCATGAAATACTGCTACGACAGACTTTACTTACTCCACATATAATTTCAAGTTGATCTCAATCATATTGAGATCACGGTTTCCTAAGGTTTTCATTTACCTTAAATTACCTAATCGCCTCCGGTTCATTATACCACACTTAATCCATTATAGCTGATCCCCTAGTAGGCGCAACGAAAAATCGCTCTCAAAAGCCATCTCGTAGGTATTCAAAAAACTCACTATCTTGAGATCCATTACCAGCCTAACATCTCCAAACGACCTGCATGTTGAAATCTCTTATGACTATCATTACTTTTCTCTTTTGACTCGCCTTTTCAGTTTATCATTGTAATCTGTGGTTCACAAACCAGCTACTGTGGGAGGCCTGTACACTACTACTATGAGGACCCTTTAAAACTTGTAGTTTCTGAACTCAATCCACAAGGGTTCAAAATCTTCCCATTCTAAGTCACATCTTTGTACTGAAGTGATGACATTCTTTGCCAGCAAGGCTACGCCACACCCTCTGCCTATCTTCCTACCCTCTCACATACAACGTGAAACCTTGAAGATTCAACTTCCAATGACAACTATTTTTCAGCCGCGATTCATTGATGGTCACAACATCATACCTGCCAAGCTGTAATAATGGAACAAGATTATCCACCCTCATTTTTATACTCAGCCCATTGAGATATAACACTTTAAGTACTCTGTGGGCTACCATTTTTGATTTTGCATCTGTAACGCGCTGATGTACACCAAGCTGACTGCAATTTTGTCCTATCATCTGACCGTCCTTCCTGACAGTCTGACTGAACGCTATCTTTGCCTTTTACCATCTGTCCTATCTTGAAAACCTTCACTCCCGTTCACACCTCTGACAAGTTAGTTTAAACCCTGCTCAACAGCTCTAATAAACCTGTCCGCGAGAATATAGGTCCCCCTCGGTTTCAGGAGCACCTGTCACGTTTGATCAGGTTATACCTACGCCAGAAGAGATCTAAATTATTCAATTATTCAAAAACCTGAAACTCTGCCTCTGCACCAGTTTTTCAGGCACGCATCAAACTGCCAGTTTATCCTGTTTTAAATCTCAGTGGCGCGTGGCACAGAAAGCAGTCTGGGAATTACTACCCTGGATGTCCTGGTTCTTAGCTTTCTACGCAGCTCTCTAAATTCTCTTTTCAGGACATCTTTGGTTTTCCTTCTTACGTCATTCGTAACAATATGTACCAAGACATCTGGTTGCTATCCGCCCCCCCCTCTAGAATGCTGTGCACCCGGTTCAAGACCTCCTTGACCCTGGCACCTGGAATGCAACATATGATTTGTGTTTCCCGTTCGCGTCAACAGAATCTGCTGTCTGTTGCCTGACTAGTTAGTCCCCTATCACTACCTCTCCCTTCTCGCTGTTTCCCTTCTACATCACGGATCTATGCTCAGTGCCAGTAATCTGGTCTCCGACGTATTCCCTGGAAGTTCATCCCCCACATCAGTATCCAAAACGGTATGCTTAATATTGAGGGAAATGGCCGCAGGGGATCTCTGCGCTAACTGTCTATTCATATTTCCATTCCTTTCCTGCAACTTAGTTTGAAAGTTTTAGTTAGTAATCCTGTTAGTCTTAGTTTGCTTTTGTTTTGTTATGTACAGTTCTTATTTGAACTCAGCGAATTGTTCATTCCGCGTCTGTGTCTCTCGCACTACATTTGGGCCATCACTAAATACGATGTCAATTTGGATGGACGTTGTAAACGGCATATTCAACTGAATACAGATTTCATTGCCTCTGTAAAACAGCTAACAAAATCAAAGACCTCGTCTGCACCGATCATTCTCGCCCCAGCCGCTGCCCAGAACCTCACATCGGACAAATGATATTGAAGTCGAAATGCAGCTTCCATGGATTGCTTGAAGTTCATTGATTATTCTACTCTACACAAAATCTTTTGAATGCTCTCCGAGTAAGATAATCTGGACTCATAACCTTACAGTGTACTCGGCTATGATTTTGTATTACGTTGTCTGCCTTCTTCGTAACGGAAACAATTTATTCTGCATTGCAACTTGCACTCAATCAATGCTCCGATTTTTTTGTACTGCATCTCCGTAGTAAGAAATCGTAGTAAGAAATAGATTTGCAATTTAACCCCTTCCGCAGTATATTCACAGTTAATGCACGCGGCGATACTATGAATTTTGTGTCACCTCCTGTCAAAACTTGCTGTGATATTAATCTATATTTGAAATTTCATTGCATTTATCATAATCCCAAAGACGGTAATAGAGTAATGGAGCACTAAAATACTGAAAATGGTACTCTATGTTGCGGGAAATAAAACTATAACCTACTTAAACTTTCTCCATAAGTCAGATCCTCAAATTCATGGTAACATCATAAATTTTTCCTGTAATTCAACAACTTTATTGATAACATCTTTTAGATGGGTCACCATAAAAGAGGAGAAAGAGAAATCAAATTTGATTTCACAAAAGTCTTCAACATAACATCGCAACGTCTGTACTCAGTATTTTGATGAACGGGGGCTAATGCAGCAAAAGTTGGCTTTACGACGCAATCCACTCGTGACTCCACTCTCAATGAATAATATGTCTGTATTCCGAGATCTCTTTGTTCGGCTTCACTGTTCAGTTCACTATGTAAATCCCAATCTCATAAAGTACAACAAAATCCGCAATGATTTCATGACTACTCACAATCTGCAGAGAGATTCCTTGCCAAAATCTGTTTTTTGCTGCTAGACCAATATTTTCTCCAATTTTTTTACTTTTGCCTCAATAGGAAGCGACTGACTCTCCTGGACAAGCCTACCATTCGTCAAAGGCCTTACGAAAGTCCAGGTAGACAAAGTCGACTGCCGGTTTAGGAAACCTACTCGACAAACTCAGTACGATTCTTTAGACAAGGCGTACAAAGCACAAAGACATGTTGGCTATCCCTGATCAGTTCTTGTCAACATAAATGCTGAAATATCCCGTGTCTTAGAGTAGCTTCCAATAATTTTCCTGCTACTAATACCATACTCACTGTCCCATGATTACCTGGCACGGTGACTTTCTTGAACAACGGAACAGTTAATTATTAGCTATCATCCAGTCTTCCGGCACTTCAGCCATGACAAAGGAAATTTGAAATTCTTCCAATAGTTCCCCTGCAATTCTTGCAGTAGCTGAAAAATACACCTTGCCAAGAGCTAGGTACTTAATCTACTCTAATTTGCCACAAGTCAGCAGTACCACATATTTTGTAGTCCAGATGTGGTCCATTACATCACTAAAGTTTTGTGTTCGTTGTACAAGGTCCATGTCCGTCTTCCCATTAAATTGAGATGTGAAGACTCATTTAAGATATCCGCCATCATTTTCAGCATCATGCATAGATGTTCACGTTGGTTTTTATGCGGATCACCATTTCCCTTGTTATCCTGTTGCTCTGCATATATCTGTATAAACCCCTGAGATTTTCATTCACTTCCTATGTTTGAGCAACCACGCAACTTCCTGTAGTCCTTCTGACTTCAATCTTAAGTGATGGCTTGCATTACATAAGCATCTCTGGACTCTCAACTGTCCTGCTGCGCATACATGTCATACAACATACACTTCATAAAAAAGATCCACAATGTTCCCCCAAAACAGAGCAGACCACCCCTGTGGCTGTTCCCATCAACAATAAGTATACCGTTTTGGATACTGTTGGTGGGGATGACCTACAAGGAACAAGTTGCAGTGGTCCTGTCTCTGGCACTGAGGTTGGACCGTCAACTAGGAAGCGGAGGAGGGAAGAGAAGAGAGCGGTAGTGATAGGGGATTCTATAGCCAGGGGGGCAGATAGGAGATTTTGTGGGGAAGATCGGGAGTCTCGGATGGTATGTTGCCTCCCTGGTGCTGGGGTCCGGGACATCCACGATAGGGTGTTGTCAGGAACGCGGCCGGATGGACCCAAACGCAGGACGCAGACACTGAAGTACTGGGGAGGACAGGATGGGGATGCCATGTGCATTTAAGGGTAGAGCTGGGGTTCAGGTAGATAGAGTGTCAGGCAGGCAGAGCGGAGCGGGCTCCCGGAGTTCGAGTTCAAGTAGACAGTCTCCCGGGGTTCAGGCAGGCAGGTAGACAGGTCCCCGGGGGTTCAGGCAGGCAGGCAGACAGGTCCCCGGGGTTCAGGCAGGCAGGCAGGCAGACAGGTCCCCGGGGGTTCAAGCAGGCAGGTAGACAGGTCCCCGGGTGTTCAGGCAGGCAGGCAGACAGGTCTAGGTGACTAGATAGGCTGGCAGAGAGCCCTCCCTGGGCGGGCCGCATAAATCCCGGGAAGGGCCGCCTCCCAGGCGGAAACACCGGAGGCCTGGGCACGACGCGAACCCCTAGGCGGGTGCGGGGCACAATCCCAGGATTCAGGCGGAAGAGGACGACGGGGCAGAAGTGAGCCCTCCCTGGGCCTGCCGCATATGTCACGGGTAGGGCCGCCTCGCAGGCGGGAACACCGGAGGCCTGGGCACGACGCAGACCCCTAGGCGGGTGCGGGGCACAATCACAGGGTTCGGGCGGAAGAGGAGGACGGGGCAGAACACCTTGCCGGGCAGCGGCAGACCGGCCGGGCCTGCCCGAAGGAGGCAAGGGATAGGAACAGGCATAGGTCCAGGGTGACCAACACAACAGCCATGAAAGCAGGAAAATCGGAATCGGCCGGCAGACAGCGCGACCGCGCGAACAAAACAAACTAGCGGAGAAGCGGTACCAGCGCATGGGAAGAAAGGTGGGGGGAGAGGACCAACCTGGCAGTACTGGTACGGGGCAGAGAAGCATGATGACGAGTAGATCTGAGCCAGGGCAGGTTAACAGAATGCAGAGAAGAGTTCGGAGCCAGCGGAGAAATAGGAGACAGAACAAAACGACCACCCACCTGGTCCGAGTCCCAAGGTCCCTTATAAACACCTGCAGCTCAATGAGTGATGGGTGGGACAACTGCAGGACACGGAGTCCGGTGCCCTCGGACCGGATCAAGACCCGGAACGCGGATTCCGGACCGGACCGGACCGGACCCTGACAGGTTCAGGTTATTCTCGAGAGGGAGGGCAAGAGTCCAGATTTTGTGGTCCATGTAGGGACCAACGGCATCGGTAGGATGAGTGAGGGCGTCCTGCGTAGTGAGTTCAGGGAGTTAGGTGCGAAGCTGAAGGGCAGGACCTCCAGGGTAACAATCTCAGGATTGCTACCTGTGCCACGTGCGAGTGAGCGAAGGAACAGAAGGATTATACAGATTAATACGTGGCTGAGAGGATGGTGCAGGAGGAGGGCTTCAGGTTTTTAGATAATTGGGCTTTGTTCCAGGGAAGGTGGGATCAGTTCCGACGGGACGGTTTACACCTGAACTGGAGCGGTACTAACATTCTTGCAGGAAAGTTTGCTAGTGCTGCTCGGTTGGGGAGGGGGGTGTTAAACTAAATTTGCAGTGGGCAGTGATTCAGAATGTGAGAGAGGATAGCAAGATGAAGAATAAAGGATAGGTGGGAAATTCACGATTCCGGAATATTAAGTGTGTAGTAGAGAAAGGTGAGGCGGAACAAGGGATAAGGAGGACACATGTACAGAGGGATGGTCTGACGGGACATGGTGCTAAATGTGCAGAAAGAATAAGTAAATTTAAGAAGGACAACAAAATTCAAGGGGCGTATAGCCCGATGTATGTTCGGGGAGCTGGGTTAAGCACAATAGGCAGCGACTTAAACAGAGAGAGGAGAAATGGGCAAAAAATTCTATATCTGAATCACGAAGTGTCAGAAATATGGCCGATGAGCTTGAAGCTCAGGGGTGAATGGGTAACTATGATGTTGTTGGGATAATGGAGACATGGCTGCAGGGAGATCAGACCTGGGAAATGAATGTACAAGGGTATACCTGCTATCGTAGGGACAGAAATGTGGGCAGAGTGGGTGGGGTGGCCCTGTTGGTGAGGAATGAGATTCAGTCCTTTGCAAGGGGGGACATAGGATCAGGAGAAGTAGAGTCTGTGTGGATAGAACTGAGGAATAGTAAGGGCAAAAATACCCTAATGGTTGTTGTCTAAAGGCCCCCAAACAGTGGCATTGATATTGGGTGCAAGTTGAATAGGGAGTTAACATTGGCATGTGGCAAAGGTAATGTCGCAGTAGTTATGGGGGATTTCAACATGTAGGTGAACTGGGAGAATCAGGTTGGTGCTGGACCCCAGGATAGGGAGTTTGTAGAGTGCCTACGGGATGCATTCTTGGAACAGCTTGTACGAAAGCCGACCAGGGACAAGGTTATTCTGGATCCAGCGTTGTGTAATGAACAGGATTTGATAAGCGATCTTGAAGTAAAGGCAGCCATTAGGAGGTTATGACCATAATATGTTTTTATCTGCAATTTGAGAAGGATAAGGGCAGCTCGGAGGTGTCAGTGTGGCAGTTGAACAAAGGACACTATGGAGCCATGAGGGAGGAGCTGGCCAAAGTTAAATGGAAGGATATCCTGGCAGAAAAGACAGTGGAACAGCAATGGCAGGTATTCTTGGGAATAATGCACAAAGTGCAAAATCAGTTCATCCCCGGAGAAGGAAGGATTGAAAGGGGGGAAAGGGGCCATAGTGGTTGACAAAAGAAGTCAGAGATTGCATAGCATTAAAAAAAAAGAAGTATGATAGAGCTAAGGTGAGTGGGAAGACAGATGATTGGGAAATTTTTAAGGAACAACAGAACTTAGCTAAACAAGCAATACGGGGAGGAAAAAAGAGGTACGAATGCAAGCTAGCCAGGAATATAAAGGAGGATAGCAAAAGCTTTTTTAGGTATGTGAAGAGAAAAAAGATAGTTAAGAACAATGTTGGGCCCTTGAAGAATGAATTGAATGAAATTGTTATGGGAAACAGAGAAATGGCAGAAGAATTTAATAAGTACTTTAGATCTGTCTTCACTAGGCAAGATGCACGCAACCTCACAGATATATGGATGGGCCAAGGACATAGGGTAAACGAGGACATGAAACAGATTGACATTAGGAAGGAAACGGTGATGAGTAGACTGATGGGACTGAAGGTTAACAAATCTCCAGGTCCAGATGGTCTGCATCCTAGGGTAATAAAGGAGGTGGCTCTGGAAATTGCGGATGCATTGGTAATCATTTTCCAATGTTCCTTAGATTCAGGATCAGTTCCTGAGGATTGGAGAATGGCTAATGTTATCCCACTTTTTTAAGAAAGGAGGGAGGGAGAAAACAGATAACTATCGTCCTGTCAGCCTAACATCAGTAGTGGGGAAGATGCTAGAGTCCATTTTTAAAGATGAAATAGTGGCATATCTAGATAGCAGTGATAGGACTGGGCCGAGCCAGCATGGATTTACCAAGGGCAAATCATGCTTGACTAACCTATTGGAGTTTTTCGAGGATGTAACCAGGAAGTTAGACAAGGGAGATCCAGTGGATGTAATGTACCCCGATTTTCAGAAGGCATTTGATAAGGTCCCACATAGGAGATTGCTGGGTAAAATCAGAGCTTATGGCATTGGGGGGAAGATATCGACATGGATAGAAAACTGGTTGGCAGATAGAAAGCAAAGGGTAGCGGTGAGTGGGTGT
Organism: Hemitrygon akajei; assembly: GCF_048418815.1. Classification (NCBI taxonomy): domain Eukaryota; kingdom Metazoa; phylum Chordata; class Chondrichthyes; order Myliobatiformes; family Dasyatidae; genus Hemitrygon; species Hemitrygon akajei. Next base: position 168,196,908 of record NC_133124.1, read on the forward strand.
TTCTCGGAATGGCTGGTGGTGACTAGTGGGGTGCCACAGGTCTCGGTATTGGCACCACAGCTGTTTACGATTTACATCAACGATTTAGATGAAGGCATTGAGAATAACATCAGCAAGTTTTCTGATGATAATAAGCTTGGTGGCAGTGTGACATGTGATGAGGATGTTAGGAGAATTCGGGGTGACTTGGATAGGCTGGGTGAGTGGGCAGATACTTGGCAGATGACGTTTAATGTGAGTAAGTGTGAGGTTATCCACTTTGGGAGTAAGAACAGGAAGGCAGATTATTATCTGACTTGTGTAGAGTTAGGTAAGGGAGAAATACAAAGCGATCTAGGAGTCCTGGTTCATCAGTCACTGAAGGTGAATGAGCAAGTGCAGCTGGCAGTGAAGAAGGCTAATGGAATGTTCGCCTTTATTACAAAGGGAATAGAGTACAGGAGCAAGGAAATTATTTTGCATTTGTACCGGGCCCTGGTGAGACCACACCTGGAGTATTGTGTACAGTTTTTGTCTCCAGGGTTAAGGAAGGACGTCCTGGCTGTAGAGGAAGTACAGCGTAGATTCACAAGGTTAATTCCTGGAATGTCTTACGCAGAGAGGTTAGAGAGACTGGGCTTGTACACGCTGGAATTAAGGAGATTGAGAGGGGATCTGATTGCAACATATAAGATTATTAAGGGATTGGACAAGATAGAGGCAGGAAATATGTTTCAGATGTTGGGAGAGTCCAGTACCAGAGGGCATGGTTTAAGAATAAGGGGTATATCATTTAGGACAGAGTTAAGGAAAAACTTCTTCTCCCAGAGAGTTGTGGGGGTGTGGAATGCACTGCCTCGGAAGGCAGTTGAAGCCAATTCTCTGGATGCTTTCAAGAAGGAACTAGATAGGTATCTTATGGATAGGGGAATCTAGGGATATGGGGACAAGGCAGGAACCGGGTATTGATAGTAGATGATCAGCCATGATCTCAGTATGGCGGTGCAGGCTCGAAGGGCCGAATGGTCTACTTCTGCACCTATTGTCTATTGTCTATTTTCTAAAACGAAGCTTTCCTAAACTGTTGGTCTTATATTTCGCAATAAAATGAACTAGGAACACTACCCTCTCAACATTTGATCATTTAATAATGAAATTTACGAAATTAGAAATAATACATAAATATCGAATCCCCAAAACATATACAACATCGAATAAAGCTGAAACATGATAAATAATATCAATCATATATAATATGATCTCCATGCTGTTAATTTTATTTCTGATGAATCTTGATTCTCATCCATCATTAGCTGAAGCTTATGAGGATGATTTAGAAGGTCATTTCCGAAGTTATAAATAATAGAGTGGAGGGAGTACAGTGGCCTTTTACGCACACATGCAATATTTGCTGAATCCCACTAACGGTTTTTGAAAATTTTGAATATTAAGCACATCGATATGTAACATTGCCCTAGAAATGCAGAATCTAACATCAAAGCACCTCACCACCCATGTCATGTTCTTTTCTCGCTAGTTCCATCAGGTAGAAGGTTCAGTTGCCTCTGAACTCTCACCACAACGTTCAGGATCAGATACTACCCCTCAGCCCTCAGTCTCTTGATCAAAATTTCACTCATTTAAGGACTTTATTATCTTGTTATTTTATGTTCGTTATTCATTGATATTCATTTATATCTGTATTGTCAAAATCTGTTGTTCGTTGATCCCGTTTACAGTTACTCTTCTATAGATTTGCTAAGTCTGCCCACATAAATGAATCTCAGGGTTATATGTGGTGACATCTATGTACTCTGATAATAAATTCCACCGTGACTTTGACTTTGAGTTTAGTCAACCTTTGAGTCTTCTTATAAAATGAGGACACTAAAAGTCCTTCAATCTGGATATATGTGCTTTCAGATTTCTGACGATGGAAGGTGGTGGGGTGTAGAGATAATGTCCTGCACCACCATACCTCGCAGGCGCATACTAGGCACCCAGCACTCTAGGTTAAAGCAATTTTGCCTCCTACATGTCATTTAAGTTTCCCTCCTCTTAAACAGAATGTATGCACTCTGGACTTTAAGATCTGGCGAAAAGATAATGTATTCTGCTACAGCAATTTCTGAATGCTGGTGAGGATATTGCTCAGAATAGAGCTAGCAAAATTTACTATTTTCTTTCTCCCATCAATATACTACTAAAACTCTCATGCTCTGTCTGTCTGTTTGTCTGTTTGTGACCTCATATTAGCGCAAATCGAATATTACAGCGGCACTTTTTCTGGCTAAGTCGACTTAAAATGCGCTAACTTACAGAATGCAGGCAAAGTTCAAAGTTATATATTCGTATAAAATTGCTCATTCGCAAAAATCAACAGGCTACCTTTCACCCGAGAGCCGATCCGCCTTCCTGGAAATCGGGACGCAACACCACGAGGCATGCGCACGGCTAGCCTCAACAGCGGCACCAACCGGAGCAAAAGGGCAGGGCAGCTCCATTTCGAGTGGTCAGATATCACCATCAGCATGTGCAGGATTGGGACAGTACTAACTGCCACCCATCAATAAGAGATCATTAAATCTTACTGTAATGACCTACTTCTCTTTCAAAAATTTTATTAGTTTCTGCATAAAGGAATACAGAGTACAAGAAGATATATCTGATAAGTCAGAAATAGTACCAAATACATTGTATTAAAATACAGTTACAACCACAAAACTATGTATTCATAAAAATAGTTAATCCGTAATATTGAAATATTAAAAAAATGGTATATACTTCCAAAGTCTGAGCTATTAAGAAGAACAAGAAAAAAAGTGGGGGGGGGAGACCCTTGTCATATAATAAAATATATAATTAGCCACCATCTGTACTTTTACAATAAATCGAAGGTTCTTAAAATAACTCAAAAATGGTCCCCACAGTGGATAAAAGTGTTGACTAGTTTCAAAAACGGAATATCAGATCTTCTCTAAATTTAAGCATGACATAATAACCCTAACCCGTAATGACGTACTTCGAAACACCCAAAAAACCCTTTGCTACAGTCACAGGACAGCGGTGACGGTAGAACGTCCATTCAGGAGAGCACCAACCACATTATCAAGAATACTCAGCTTCCTTTGGCATTACTTCTTCGAATCATCTATCCAGAATTAGGGTAAAAAAATTATGCTCAGCCTACTTATGCCGCGTGGAAAGAGAAGGAGGACGCCAAACGTCGTCGGGAAGCAGCAATAGAGAGAGAGAGACCAAGAATAGGATGAGGACAGGGCCGCACGACTCCAGGATCAAAGAGTCAGGACAAAAAAGATGAGAGAAGAAGAGACAGAGGAAAAGAGGCATGTACATCTCCAGAATGACAACAACAGGCACAGGAGGAGGACAGAGGAAGAGGCAAAGGAACTGAGAAATGCTCGTTTGCAAGGTCAGAAACAAAGAACAAACAGCGGAAGAGATGAAGAGACAGAGCACGAAAGGACTGCCTGTTTCCATAATGACAACGAGAGGCACAAGGGTGGCAGATCAATCAGAAATGTTGCCATCAGAAGTGACCTTCGTTAAACGAGTAGGAGCTATATATTTGCATTGCTACGCGTCCTTCTTCTTTAATAAACTGGGTTTTATTCTTCAATTTTTAAAACAAAGCAATATCAATAGCATTAAGGAAAATTTAATGTTCATTCTGGTTGCATCAGACTACACTACATTTCTCTCAAAGGGTGCCCCAACGGGTCACCCCGTTGTCTAGTAACAGAAACATAGAAAACCTACAACACAATACAGACACTTCGGTCCACAAAGTTGTGCCGAACACATCCCAACCTTAGAAAGTACTAGGCTTGTCTATAGCCCTGAATTTTACTAAGTTACATGTACCTACCTGAAAGACTTTTAAAAGGTCCTATCGTATCCGACACCACCACAGCCCATTCCACACAGTCACCACTCTCTGAGTAAAAAACTTATCCCTGACACCTCCTCTGTATCTACTCCTCCAGCACATTAAACCTGTGTCATCTTGTGGCAACCATTTCAGCCCAGGGGAAAATGCCTTTGACTATCCAAATGATCAATGACTGTTATCATCTTGTATACCTCTAGATTCAAGATTCAAAAACTTTATTGTCATGCCAACCATACATCGGCTCTGCAGGGCAGAATGAGGTCACCTCTCATCCTCCTTCGCTCCAAGGAGAAAAGGCCGAGTTCACTCAACCTATTCTCATAAGGCACGCTCCCCAATCCAGGCAACACTCTTGTAAATCTCCTTCGCACCCTTTCTATGGGTTCCACATCCTTCCTGTAGTGAGGCGACCAAAAGTGAGCACAGTACTCCAAGTGGGGTCTGAGCAGGGTTCCATTTTGCTGCAACATTACCTCTCAGCTCCTAAATTCAATTACACGTTTCATGAAGTCCAGTCCACCATACGCCTTCTTAACCACAGAGTCAACTTGCGCAGCTGCTTTGAGCGTCCTATAGACTCGGACCCCAAGATCTCTCTGATCCTCCACACTGCCAAGAGTCTTACCATTAATACTATATTCTGCTATCATATTTGACTTACCAAAATGAAACACTTCACGCGTAACTGGGTTGAACTCCATCTGCCACTTCTCAGTCTAGTTTTGTATCTCATCAATGTCCCGCCGTAACCTCTGACTGCCCCCCCCCCATACTATCCACAATACATTCAACCTTTGTATTATCAACAGACTTACTAACCCATCCCTCCACTTCCTCACCACGGTCATTTATAAAAATCACGAAAAGGGTCCCAGAACAGATCCCTGAGACACTCCACTGGTGACCGACCTCCATGCAGAATATGACCCGTCTACAACCGCTCTTTGCCTTCTTTGGGCAAGCCAGTTCTGATTCCACAAAGCAATGTCCCCTTGGATCCCATGCCTCCTTACTTTCTCAATAAGCCTTGCATGGGTTACCTTATCGAATGCCTGGCTGAAATCCATATACACTACATCTACTGCTCTTCCTTCATCAATAGGTTTAGTCACATCCTCAAAAAATTCAATCAGGCTCGATGGCACGACCTGCCCTTTATAAAGCCAAGCTGACTACTCCTAGTCATATTATATCGCTCCAAATGTTCATAAATCCTGCCTCTCAGGATCTTCTCCATCAACTTATCAACTAGTGAGGTAAGACTCACTGGTCTATAATTTCCTGGACTATCTCTACTCCCTTTCCTGAATAAAGGACCAACATTCGCAACCCTCCAATCCTCGGGAAACTCTCCCGTACCTATTGCGGATGCAAAGATCATCGTCAGAGGCCCAGCAATCTCCTCCCTCGGCCCCCCTCCCCACAGTAGACTAGTGTACATTTCATCCGGTTCCAGCGACTTATCTATTGGTGCTTTCCAAATGCTCCAGCACATTCTCTTTCTTAATATCTACATGTTCAAGCTTTTCAGTCTGCCGCAAGTCATCATTACAATCACTAAGATCCTTTTCCATAGTGAATAATGAACCGAAGTATTCATTAAGCACCTCTGCTAGACAGAGCTCTACACAGATATCCCCTGAATATATCCCACATTTCTTCCATACTTTTCCTTGAGAACATTTGTTGCCAATTTAAACTTCCAGTTTCCTGCCTGACAACCTCATAATTCTCCTTACCCCAATTCAATGCTTTCTAACTTGTCTGTTCCATTTTTTTCCAATGCTATTTTAAAAAAGTTAGAATTATGATAATTATCTCCAAAGTGCTCTCCCACTGAGAGATTTGACACCTGACCAGGTTCAATTGTGAATACCAAATCAAGTACAGCCTCTCCTCTTGTAGGCTTATCTACATACTGAGTCAAGAAACCTTCCTGAACACACCTAACAAATTCCACCCCATCTAAACCCCTCCCTTTAGGGAGATGCCAATCGATATTTGGGAAATTAAAATCTCCCATCACGTCAACTCTGTTATTATTATACCTTTCTGGGATCTGTTTCCCTATCTGCTCCTTGATATCCCTGTTACTATTAGGCGGCATTTAAAGACACCCAGTGAAGTTGGTGTCTCCTTCCTGTTCCTAACCTCCACCCACAGAATCCTCCATGGCGTCTACCTTTTCTGCAGCTGTGACACTACCTCTGATCAACAGTACCGCGTCCCCACATCTTTGGCCTCCCTCCCTGTCTTTTCTGAATCATCTAAAACCCGGCACTTGAAGTAACCTATCCTGTCCGTGAGGCATCCAAGTCTCTGTAATGGCCACCACATCATATCTCCAAGTTAGATCCACGCTCTAAGCTCATCTGCTTTGTTCACAACACTCCTTGCATTAAAATAAACTCATCTCAGGCCTTCGGTCTGAGTGCGTCCCTTCTCTATCATCTACATTTCCTCCCTGTCGGACTGTCGATAAACTTTCTCTGTTTGTAAGCTAACCTCCTTTTTCCCAGTCTCTTCAGTTCTGTTCCGACCCCCAACAATTCTAGCTTAAACTCTCCCAAGTAGCCTTAGCGAACCTCCCCGCCAGGATATTGGTTCCCCTGGGATTCAAGTACAACCAGTCCTGTTTGTACAGCTCACACCTGCCCCAAAAGAGGTCCCAATGGTCCAGAAATCTGAATCACTGCCTCCTGCTCCAATCCGTCAGCCATGCATTTATCCTGCACCTCATCCTATTCCTCTTCTCACTGTCTCGTGGCACAGGCAGTAATCCGGAGATTACTACCTTTGCGGTCCTGTTTCTTAGCTTCCTTCCTAAATACCTGTAGTCTTTTTTCAGGACCTCTTCCCTTTTCCTACCTATGTCATTAGTAATCTTATACACCTCTATCAAGATGACATTGAAGAATAATCTATGCAGCGACTCCCATCTGGCCATGCTGGACAATTTAGCAGATAAGCTCTGAAGAAGAGGCGAGTTGACAGATGATGGGAAATATCACTTTCATTATTGGAGAATTGTGTTGAAAAGCTGACAAATACAGTTTTGGCTATATAAAAAGAAACGTTAGGGCGAATTTGAATTAATACGTTCAGTTTCTGTCACAGTAGTATTCAAAAGTGGCGGAGTCTTGAGCGAGGCTGCAGACAGATTCACCAGGAACACAGTGGTGTAAAAAACCCGTATTGTTACTACAATTGAGAACGTACCTAAAATTGTACGATAATCACATGAAAACAGCTATATATTCATTTCATGACACCTAGCAGGACAAATGAAAGGAACTGAACGCTTATATCCTGACATTGTTACATCTCCCGTGGGTATCTTGTGACTGTCTTATGACCATGATATAATTGAGTATCTGGCAGGCATGATGTATTGGTCTTGTGATGGTATTTTCCCGCCAGTGTGATATCATGTGATGGACTGTTCCAACAGGTATAAAACGGGAAGCCTGCTGTGAAGGAAGAGCTTTGTGTTCAGACGTCATTTCTGTCATCAGTTATTTCGTTATGCCGCGTATTTGGTTTCATGACGCAGCTTTGTTTTAAAGTGGAGTTTTACTTTCTATCTTAAGTCTCAAAGGTTATTGGCAGCAGTGTTTGCCAAACGTTGCAATTTTGGTTTGATCTACCTTTGCAATTCAGTTGGAGAGTGAAGAATTTATCAAAGTAGGGAAAGCCAAAGGATCGAGTAAAGTTGGTGTCGTCAGCGGTTTAATACAGGATCGATCTTATTGGTTTTTCGTTCAGGAAACAGTAACCCATGTCCGTGATAACCTCTGCCTGTAGGTGCAGTACACGTTGGGGCAGTATTATTTGCCAAGGAAGAGGACAGTTCCTTTAAGCCGATTTAATTTCCTTCATTGTCAGTCTTTCGGGCAAAGCATATTTTGGCTGGGATCAGCAGTAACGTCATGTCGTTGAGGAATTCGTTAGTTCAGGAAAGTCTCTCCTAATTGACTGTATAATTCATTTGGACTTTCGCATTTACCACATTAAGAACTGTGTTCGCATTCATCGCTTCAAGAACTGTTCGACTTGCCGTACAACAGATAACTTCCATTTGAGTTAGTCGTGTGTTTACTTCTCATTTTTGTTGAGCGGAGTAAAATAAATGTTTTTTTTAATTAAAAACCCCTGTCTCAATTCTATATTCATTTTTGCTGGAGATGTACCGTAACAATATCTTTTATATCTTTCTTTCACAGAATTTCAATATCACAGCCAGCAGATATTTCAAAGCATTCATCAAGTTATCTCTGAATTTCTTTTGCGTTGTGACACAAGTAAATATATTTGTGCAGCAGCTCAGAAGGAAAGCATTTAAGTTGATTCATGAAAGGTAAATTTGGAATATCTTGTGTCTGAATAGAAAATGATGCTTGTAATTTTCTAGTCAAGGCATTTTGTAGCGTTGGTCGCCCATAAAAGGACCTCACTTCCAGAAATGCTTGAAAAGTAAAATGATATATTTCTTCCTGCTTTCTTTCGCCAGATCAACAATACTTCCAGCATTGTTACCTCTCCAGACCTGTCGAACCGTCGAACTGAAAACTAGAGCGTATCAACTTGACAGCACATTAAATAGCATCATGAGCCCTAACGTCAGACTCGCTGTCAAAATATGACTGTTCCAGGAATTCTCTATCCAAAAGGGCTGCCTGTAAAATGCTGGTGTAGTGCCACAAAACATCAGAACATCGTCAATGAAGTATACAGGTCTCATTCCTTAATACAAAGGTACCTATTACAAAAACAAAACTCCTCTCAAACCAATTACAGTGCCTATATCCAGAGCTGCCGTTGTCTCAGCATATTACTTAGTCTTCTCTTTCTGCAAATTGCAATGAACCTATCTAGAGTAAAACCGTCTGTTAACCAGACATGTAAGTCACTGTAAATATAAACCATTGTCTTTAGCAATATAGTTCAGATCATTAAAGCGGAAGTATTTACCAATGACTCTGCTTATACTATACAAATAACGACGACTATAGCTTTTACTGCCAGGTGATGCTTGCTGCACTTGGAGAGCGCACTCTTTTCACAGCACAGGATCGCAATCGCATTTATATTAACTTGAAGAAAGCCGTTACACTTGCGATGAGTATATTGACAAGCATTGCTGAAATTTTACGATGAACTGTTTGGGGAGGAAAGAAAATAACACGCAGGAGCACTAAAGGCTGCTCTTTTATTTCTCTGGTCAGGGATTTGATTGGATTTTTTTCTCCCACATGGTTCAACATTTTTGATCAAGCAGTTCAGCTAACGTTTGTCAGGATATTAGCATTTAATGAAACAATGAATTGCTGAGTCTGCAAATACTCGTAATCCCCTGTGCGGAAGGTGCATGGAAACACATAATTTTGGAAAGGAGGTGCTTTGCTTGTTTAGTTTTTCTCTTTACAGCACGGTAATGCATTATGAACGTATACGTGGAAAGTGGATAGGAGAGGAGAAAAGGGGAATCGAGTGGATGACGGGTGAGAGCGAGAAAGTGCTGTTGCAGCAGAACTGGACGAATTACCAGAAGATGCTCAGAAGAACGAGTTGGAATACTCTCGTTTCTAATGATGTAATATCCATTACATAAATATGTTTGATTGAATTTGCTGTTGAGAAGTGTTTAGTATCCTGCGGTCTCTCTGAGATTTATGCCAGCAACGGATCAATTCTGTCCGTCGCAGAACGTGAAGCAAAGTTATAAATGAATCATAGCGTCGGATCAGCGGGTAGTGAAACGTTGTTCTGAATGAGGTAATGCAGAAACAGAAAAAAAGAGAATTGGTCTTTTGCGTTCGTTCCCGCTGTGGTTTACAAGTGTAGTGAATAAAAGGAATGAAATAAGGAAATAACCTAGAGATAGATTGGCAGCAAACATGGTTGCATTGTGGATCATTACCTTTCGTCTCCAATGTATTTTGCCTTATACCTTCGGGCACATTAATGCTTGAGCAAAATAACTCACTGTTGTATTGGAAGGATTGAAATATTTGATGATTTTTTTGTGTGTCCTCTGTTGTGATTTCCGTATTTCGTGTATTAGAGACGGTGACAGAATTCCTACACATCAAACTGTCGGATAATTTGTGTTTCCCGTGTTAGGAGAATTGAATAAATGAAGGAATAACCTGTGGTAGAGACGCCGGAATAAATATGTTCAGATGGCTTTGTAAGTAGCTAATAGATGCTGTCACACCATTTGGCTTCTTTCACCCCTCTTTCCAACCACCCTGAACAGAGGGAGTGGGTACGACACAACGTAACAGCTACTCACAGTGTAGTCCTATCATCTTTACCCCTGCGTTTCCACAACAGTTCACATCATAATTCAGGCAAAGAGATGACTAATGGCCGTCTCATTTCCTCCCCGAATCTTAATGAGCCTCAAGTGATTGCTATAGCTTTGAACAAATCACAGAGATTGCAAACCGGAAAACTGCCCACCATGGATTAAAATTGAAGAAGCCTCTTAAATGAGTGGCAAAACGTCTTCGAGACAACATAACCAGTTGCCTTCATGTATTACTGCTTGAAGTAATATAGAGTTCTGTATATTATACAGTCTGCAAAGTTCTGAGGCAACCTCTCGATACCTACGTGCCAACGAATTCCGCACTACATGTAACATTGACTTAATCACTTGAGCGTGTTCAATTATTTCTACGTTAACTATGAGACATCTAAACTAGTACCGACTGGTGGTAGAAAGAGCCCCGCTGAAAAACATAACGGAACTCAATTGTTAAGCCTACTGAATGCGAAGTGTCTCTTGACAAAGCAAAGTTATAGCATATGGGGTTCAGCTCTATATCTATAACCCGAATTTTTACTGTTCTTTTCTCATAAGTTCCCAAGAGGAAGTCGCATTTTTAACAAATCTAGTAGCTCTCACTACCGTTAAACCATATTTGTAGCCGATCACATGCACCACGTACCAGAAACTGGAATCATTCATTTTTGGTCTCAATTGGCTTATTCTGCATCCAAACTTTTGATAGCATTCCAAAAGTTTTTGGTGGTGTTATTCTTTTAGCATTTCTTCTTAAAAGATAAGTCAAGGAGACTTTCAACTGAACCCTGAAGTGGGTTTGCTAAAAAAATGGAGGAGACCCATTCCAGGTTTTAAAAAGAATTAAAATAAACTCAATGGTTATATTTTCTGTAAGAAACTAAACTATATTGACATCCAGAATATTTTTGCACAGTTATGACCCCACGTGCTCTATCGCTTCCTGCCAAAATTGTGAAACGAAGGGTTTTATTCAACAGTTTAAAGTTGCAAATACAGCTTGAGCATCCAAAACTATTATCCCTGCTCAGATGAAATTGCTGATGGACGGTAAAGGCCGACTTATGCATAAACCTTCCTATTTGTGGTGAATTGCACGAAATACTTTCTGCAAAGAATTGAACCACGGGCTGGATTTACAAAGTAAATGTTCCCAGAATTCTCATGTGTGTCCACAAGACTTGTAATTAGTTAATAAAATTGTAAACCATGAAACTGTTCAAAATTTGAATGATTAAAAATGCCGTTCTTGAAGTCTGGGGAATAAAAATATTTGGGGAGGGGGTGCAAAGAGCACCAGTGGATGAAGAAAATAAACAGCCATATCGGCGTCAGGTTGCACATTTGATTACTGGCCATTGAAACTGAATCCTCTAAATTTCGACACAAAACTTGACATTTCGCTTGGTATAGCTTAGTAAAGTGGTGGAAAAATATTGATCTGTGATGTTTCCGGTTGAATTTTAACTGTCAAATAATTTTCGAAAATAGATGTCCATCACCCTGGCCCATGATGCTGTTTGCTTGGAGTCTGGAAAACTTCCCTCTGGTGTCATCCATTTTCGCTAAGTGTTACATTTCCGTCCCGCATTTAAAAGATTTTTAACTGGTAAACTAATTGGTCGCTGTCAATTGCTCCCTGCGTAGATGTGCGATGGACTCGGGGATTGCAGGTACGCAAGATTCAAAATTAATTCCTTGGGTCGGTATACACCGAAAGAAAGAAATTCATAGTAGTCTATATTAAAAAGGAGGATTAATATGTCGTGAGTATGATCTTTAAGGTGTATAATTCCACGGGTCCTGGTGCAATGATTTTAAGGATGTCCATGGGTGCTTAGCGGTTTGATTTGTAATCTGTTTCGTTGTAGAAGTGGTCCTAGACAACCAAGTGATGACCAATATTGTTCATTTATATAGGAAATGAATCCTGAATAAACCAAGAAATTAACGGGCAGTACTTTTTTTGCATCAGTAGCAGAGAGATTATTCAGGGAAATTCTTAGGGGCAGGAATTATCCTGATACAGAAAACATGACACGTTGACATGGTTATTCAATGTGTCTCAGCTCTAATGATATCTTGTCTGCCAGATTTAGTTCAGATTGCTTTTTTTTCTTTCGGTGATGAACATCGTTAGTGTAGGTCGGACTTCCTTCAAGAGTTTGACAAGGCCTTTCATAGTGGAATTATTACCTTATAGAACTCAACTAGTCACACATATCCAACCTAAAAATATTCCTCTCATACCACCCTCCATCTTTTATCAAAAGCAAGCCTTGTATTCAGCTGATTAAGGTACGCTGGATAACATGCAGTCCAACTATCTAGAAAGGATTTCCATGTGGGACTTTGTCACGTGCAATTCTGGATGGAAGAAGGTCAGGTGCCATTTAATCTGCACAAGTGTGAGATTTTGTAACGCGGGATAGCAAATGTGAAAGAGAAAGGGTACCTGAACTTTGGCGTATCGAATTAATTATGACCTTTGGGGTGCAGGCCCATAGTTCCGTAACGTTTTCAAAGAAATACATTAAATGTTAAAGATTGCGTGTGCTATAGATCTGTTCCTAGGTCAGAATATTCAGTGTGTATGATAGAGCACTTCTTAGCAATATTATCTAAATCGATAGTGATGATGTGGGTTAGCAGAAACTTTAGTAGTTTCTTTCTGAAATCTAAAAGGGACAAATCGGCTTGCAGTATAAGAAATACAATGCACTCCAGGTCAAATAAAGTCAGACTAATATAACCTATATCTCCATTGCATAAACAGTGGACCACAGTGGTGAGAGACAGGATACGTATATCAGGATTAACAGGCGCTTCTTCATTTAATCAGTTTCACCGCCAATGCCAGGGGATATTTCAGTGCATTTTTCAACTCTTCTCTGAACTTCTTCTGGGTCACAACATAAATGCAAGTGTTGGTGCAGCAACTCAGGAGTAGAAGCATGTGGCCAGATTCCTGAAATATGAATATAGGGTCGTTGTTATTTGTATAGACAAATGTGTTTGTGATTCGATAGTAGAGATGGTGGGCCATATACGTCGCCCAGAACAGCACCACGTTTGCAGAAATGCTGAATAGTAAAATCATTGATTTCTTCCTGCTTTCTAATTCTGGATCAACTTTATTTTCTACACTGATGCCTCTCAGGGTCCTTCGAACTTTACTGGAAACTAATATGTGTCTTATTGTGAGAGCATTGAACAGGATAATGAGACCTATCGCCAAACAGGGTGTTAACATGTGATTAATCCAGGAATAGGCCACCCACGCGGGCAACGTATAAAACCCCGGTATAGTGCCGCAAAACATCGGGATATTGTCAATAAAGTATAGAGGTTGAAGTGCGAAATACAAAGGGACATATTGTAAACAGCTCAAAACAAACACAGTGCCTATGATGACAGATGCGGTTTCCTTAGTACAATACTTGGTCTTTAGTTTTTGACAACAAATAGCAATGAACCGATCAAATGTGAAACCGACTGTCAGCCAGACAGAGAAGTCCCTCGAAATGAATACCATTGCCGTCTTCATGCGACATGCTGGAGTATAGGATAATCCGCTGAATGGGAAGTAAATGCCGATTACCCTGTTCATTATAACGCCGGCTATAACGACCAGTAGATCACCGACAGACATTGCCAACAGATAGTGAGTGATGCATTTGGACAGGCCGCACTTTCCACGGCTCAGTATCACAATCGCAGTTATGTTCACTGAAACAAAAGAAGGATTTTTTTAAACTTTAGAAGGGATATTTGGCTTCCAGCAAGATGGCTGTACAACTCGTCACAACGGCTTCTACGAGGTCAACAAAAAGTGCTACTGTTCTACATAAACGTTCGTCTAATGATTTCAAGTTCCTGCTATACGTTACGAACTCAAAGCACTGCAGGCCCACACCATCAGCCAGTTGCTTGCTGGCAGCGCTGATGAAGAAGCTGAGCAAAGAGCAGCTGCCCGAGTGCATGGAGGCTAACTTTCGAACAGCGAGTGGTCGTCATGGTCACTTTTCTTGTGATCACTTTGACGTTGTTAACCTGGTTCGCTACAGTTTCAATACTCTGACTTATTGGACGCGAGCAGGGACGCATGGAAGGTGCACAGTCCTCAGTCGTAGCGAGGACGAGACTTGAAACGACGGTGTCGCCTGTTTGCAGTCGCCTGGAGTGAGACATGAAGCCATTGCCCTTCACCATGGAGCTGTGTAGCATGCCGTCCAGAATGGAATCGAAACTGCCCTCGCAGGGTTTCGCTCTACAGACGACGCGCACTGTTGCGCCGGCTGCAGGAGTTTTAGCGGCACACAATGGACTGAGGCCTCATGCTGCGGGATCATTTGCTTTGCAGCTGCAAGAGAAGAGGGATTCGAGCCATCGCGCTCTACCGGGAGCGGCGTAGTGGAGCTGTGGCGACTATATACGTAAACATGCATCTTCTGCGTTTCCGTATCTTTACTGATATTCTATACAGTTTGCTAACTGGTGTATGGGAAGACTGGGCATTAAGTTATGGCGTCCCGAAGGGTAGGGGGGTCTATTCCGTGATTGTGTTCTTATGTTGTTTAATGTGTGTGACTGCTGCTAATGCGGCTTTGGACCTTGACCTAGAAGTAACGCTGTCTCTTTTGGCTGTATTCATAAACACTTATATATGGTTAAAAGCCAATTAAACCACAAGAATTGAATTGATTTTAAGGTTTCTGCGAATTTTGCTGAAATGCAATGGTTCAGATCATCGTAGAACATAGTCCCGCCACTCAGACATGCTGACAAAAAAAGGCGCTCTAGTCTACTCATTTCCAAGCTTCTAGATGAATTGTGATTGAACCATACACAAATGTCCCTGAATACAATCAAATGAAACATCTTTACTCCGGGAGCAAAGTACAAAACATAATAACAACAGTCATATACAGCACCTGATATGCAAAGCAGAAAAAATGCAGTCACACGCAAAGAGATACAAGTCCATTAGTCCACAAATACTGCAGCAGTCAGCAGTCGAACACAGTAAATCTCTTCTTCTACCGACTCAACCCTGAAGGGCAGCAACACGCACAAAATGCTGGAGGAGTTGAGCAGACCAGGTAGCATCAATGAAAAAAAAAAATACAGTCCTTGTTTCGAGCCTAAACACTTTGGGAAGACTCAGGAACGGCAGGAAGGGCAGCATCAATTCCAGCATGTACGCAGCACAACACACCTTCATCACTCTCATGGAGTGCACTGGCTCAGAAAACTCTCTCCCAGGCGGTTGCAATCAGGTAAAACTGTAGGTTGAGGCCTGGTCCTCGCTGACCCGGGACTACGCAAACTCTCCTCAAACACACAACCCGGCTCAGGCTTTCTATCTCCAATAAATCACAGTTACAGCATACGACATTAACAATCTCCAACAGGGTCTTGAATTCACAATAAAAACCAATAAGACGATCACTCTCCGTTAGACTGCACGCCACCATTGCTCGGTGACTCGGATGCTTCTCAGTAATATACTGTTACACGGTCTGCATCAAATCCAACTCCTTTAGATTCTTCCGAAGCAATTAACTTGTTGATGTAGATTGCAGTGTCTTGTGATCATAAATAAATGCATTTAAAATACAATAGCATTTTAGTTGTCTACTTAAAAGTCGCTGTGTTCAAGCGTGCCGCTATTTTACTGAAGTAACGATCAAAGCAAACAGTATGTATGTCACGATATATTTCCTGATATTCATTTTCTTGTGACAATCACAGAAAATACAAAGAAACACAATAGAATATAGAAAAAAAAAAGAGAAAAATGGACACAAAACATGCGGGGAACACAATCAAAAGGCAACAAGCTGTGCAAATACAAATGAAGAAAAAAAAAGTCAAAACTTAAAAGGGAGTTCATGAGTTGCACGTAGATTGAGGAAACAGTTGAGTTGTGGGGTCATTGTATCTATCCCCTCCGGTAGGACTAGAATTTTCAAAAAAAAAAATCTTCAGACACTTATTAGTACTCCTAGCTATTAATTTTAATGGATTTACAACCTAATCCGTAATTTACTGGAAATTTATTTCAGAGTCACCGGAAGTGGCGACATTGCATCGACCAGTGCTCCCATTCCTGCCAGTTTAAGCTGGAGATATTATCTTGATGTCTCCCTGGAAACAATCAGCTTTTGATTGCTTTGCCGAGGGGCCGATAATACGTAATGAATGGATGTAGTCCATGCAAACAATGTGGGGTAAAAGGAAAAGAATAGGCAGCAGGAGATGCTTTTATTTTCTAGGTCGAAAATTGTGCAAAGTGACAGATTTGTTATCGCATGGTGAGGCCGTACTGAATGGGGAAACAGGCTTAGGCAAATGGATGGTTCTACCCTATTCTTGTTAGTATTTCAAACCGAGAATTGAGAGGGCTTGGGTATACTACTCAGAAGAGTTTAAAAATTCTGAAGTTCTCTTCAATACAAAATACGGATAAAATACATTGGTCTTATGAATACCTATATTAAATATAAAAAAAGCTCATGAACTATGGCTGAAGATCTTCGTGACATGCTGTCCTAATCTAAATATGGCACTAACGGCATCAAATAACCCTTTAAAATTACATTAGCGTCAAAGGTCTCAGCTGACATCAATAAATGGGAAAGGAACAACAGATTCTTATAAACAATTCAGTTAAAAACGGACGTAGTGTGCTTCAGCATCATTGGTGTCGAAAGCACCTTACCCTTCAAAACGTAGGCACGGACGCTCTATTTCTTGTGAGGTGGCTCAGGTATACTTGAGCATGATGGCGAATCCAGAGTCAGTGCAGCTTATGAGGTCTGACCAATTCTAATCGCAATATTTATTCTTTTCAATAACCACCGCGGTGAAAGCGCTAACAATACTTAGGGTAAAATGAAAGGGTAGAGCAGTTCAGAAGAACGAACAACAATGTAACATTCATTGTATAAAAAGCATGAGAAACTGAACACTTTTTCGTTGGTGCAGTGACTGACATTTACTTCTGATTATAAGCTATTCAACATTACACCTTGTGTTCCCTTCCAGCGGAGGGGGCTAACCCGAGGTTGTTGCGCAATATAGAATTTAGGTGAGAGGAAATAGTTAAAATAAACTGCCATAAATGCAAGTCCTTGAGGGAAAAAGTACAAATCAAATAAATGTTGATTGATGGGGTAAGAAGTAGAGGAGGAATTCTATTTTCCTGTTTAATCACCATTTGTCTATCCTGCCGGAATTTTTCCTCGAGATCACTTTGTACTGACAAAACAGTAAAGCTATGTGAAGGAAGTACATGCACAATACATCGATAAACAGAATTACCTGGGATCCCAACTACAGCAAGAATTGTATAATAAACGGCATACACCACGCCGGTTACTGGTTCGTGCATTTTTCTCTTAGAAGTAGCGCTTGCAGAAATCTGTTCAGTCACATGGAGCCATGAGTTGAATCATCCCTGATATATACTTGAGGGATGTCCCGAGTGAATTCTCCGATTAGATTAATTAGAGACATCGTTTTGGAACCGTCTACCAGCTTTCATTTCCTGAGTTGATATCAATCGAGCAGAAACAACTGCCGCCTAATATTATGTTGCATGGCTTAGAAAGACTTGATATTACTCTAGTTTTTACCCAGCTGATTTAAGATAAGTTAACTCACATAAATTTGCTGTATCAGTTTCGCGGTCCTTTGTATATTGAAAAGCTCCTTTTAATTCAAGCGTATTTTTAGACCTATTGTTACGATAGAATTCAGACCTCTTATCCTTGTCAGTATTTCTCTTTTTAATGTCTCTTTTTTATTCATATTGGTATCAGGGAAGGAAAGTTTTTGCCTTAAACCTTCAAGGTAAATAATGCAGAATGCACAATATTTAGAGGATTTCCAGAAAAGATTGACGATAACGACGGCTGGAATAAACACCTTGTGCTATCAGGAAATATTGCATAGGGCGGCAAAATTTGCTGTGGGGCAGAGGAGGCCAAGAGATAAAATTGTGCAGAATATGGACAGCGAAGACAGCATTGATTTAAAATGCGACGAAAGATTCAAGCAGAAGGAAGCAAAAGTTTAACACTCAGGCGGCGTTGGGTATATGGAAAGAGCTGCTACCGGAGATGAGAGAGGCGGGTGCAAATAAGTTTAGAATACATTTGCGCAGAAAAATGTTTCTGAGAAAATCAGATGGATAGGAACAAAACGGAGGCAAATGGAATAGTGTCGCCAGGTATTTTAGTGGGATTGGCCTTTTAAGTCCGTGTTTGTGTGTTTTCTGTTGTTCTACGATTGTGACATATGCATTGTTTAAACGTTCTCGATACACACATGTCAGGTTGGTTGTTGATTAAAAAAAATCTATCAGCCGTGCTTCAGAACATGAGTGAAGCAGTTGCATATCCTCAGAAGAAGGCACAACGACTGATTTGGAAGGGACGACTGAGGATTGTGGTTTCTGATGATGTAAATGAACACCATTATAAAACTGAAAGGGAGGAGGAAAGAACCGTGTGCCACAGAAAGAATGCATTTTCAAGTGGTAAATAAATAATAATTATGGTCTTTGGATGCAACTGCGGAAGCTCGAAACACATGTGGAGGACGTAGAAATCCTCAAACTTGCCTGTAGAGGGTATGGTCATTGTGGCGTCAGAGAGATCTCCATTGAGACTATTACTCCAGCGTATGCCAGAGACCCATAACCTCCTGTCTACAAAAAAAAAAATGATTCGGGATGGAGCGACCTGGGCCCAGGAGCGAGGATTCAGCGTGTCTTTGAAAGATTTATGTGACGGAACGAAACTGGAAATGTCGTTGGGTCAAGGGCCGATAGCAAGGCTCGATTTAAGCGCAGGGCCGTATTGAAAAGGTCAGTCTACCGTGGTCGGAGACGAAGGACGGGCCGATGTTCTAGCCGCTGATCGACGAGGTCTACTCGTTTCTGCGCTGTACAGAAGTTGTGGCCTGCAACGTGCCCGCTCACGGTTCGGCTACAGTGAAGTCTGTCTTCTAGACTGTAAATTCACTTCAGTGAATTTCAGGACTGAATGTTATATACTTACTATTGCTGATTGCTCATTGAGTTTGACAGTCTTTTTTTTAAATGGGTTCTATTGTTTTTTTTGTTTCGTGGCTGCTTGTAAGTGGGCGAATCTCAAGTATATATATATGTGATGCAAACTCTGATAATGAATGTACTTTGAACATTGAACCGCATGACCTGTAGCATTAGAATTGGATTAAACACTGAGAAGCTAGCGAGACGCAATGAGACCTCTCTGACTGGAGACCTATGATTCGTGGTGTGATGAAGGGATCAGGGATGGGTCCGTTGTTATTAGCTATATATATCAACGATCGACATGACAATATAGTTCACTGGATCATCAAATTTGCAGATCTCACTAAAATATGGGGCGCTCTGGGCACTACCAAGTCCATCAAAGGATCTGCATCAGATGAAAAATAAAGCTGAAAATGTGCTCAATACGGCAAATGAAATTTTATGCAAACAAGTGTGAAGTGTTGTACCTTTCGAATGACAAACTTACAAGGTGAGCATTCTGGCACTGAGGTGTACGGTTGAACAGAAGTATCAGGGAACATAAGCCCCACTTGCTTGAAAGAGGCGTTGCAGCCTGATATGGCTGCAAATAGAGCTTTTGGTTCAGTAGCTTTCATAAATCAAAGTGCTAAGTGCAGTAGCTGGGATGTTTTGTTACAGCTCCCGAGAGAACGCGTTAGGGATCTGGAGCTGTGGCTTGATGATCTAGACCAGGGGTGTCAAACTCATTTTAGGTCACGGGCCGGATTGAGCAAAATGCAGCTTCATGCGGGCCGGAACAGTCGGACGCGTGTGAACGCAACTTTCGTTGCCTCCGTTTTTTCAGCCTGCTCTCATGTGTCTCAGTCTCTGCTATAACTACAAAGTGTTTCACTTCACAAATTCCGTTTCTTATGAAGAAGACTGCCGAGCAAGACTGCCGAATAAACACTAAAAACCCTGAAAACCTGGTACCTGAATAAACTCAGCATTAGCCATATCATACGCCATAGGCGCTTCAATTACTGGGGCCAGCTTTAATAGTAATTAAATATTATCTCGCGGGCCAAAGATAATTCCACCGCGGGCCGGATTTGGCCCGCGGGCCTTGGATTTGACATATATGATCTAGACCTTCTTAGGGAAAGTGAGCAGAAGGTAGATAGGAGCTACTGCGAGTTAGTCACCCCGAGGCTGCGGGCGTTAAATAAGTCTGTGACTGTCCGGGTAGTTAAGGGAACAACTCAGATAGTAGAGTGCACCCCTGTGGCCATCCCCTTCAGTAATAGATCACTTAGGGAAGGTTTAAACTAATTTGGAAGGAGAATGGAAGCCGGAGTGATAGGGCTGAGGAATGGGAAAACAGAAATAAATCAAAGAGAGCGTGGAACAGAGATGATAGAAAGAACTGGCAGGAGATGAATAGTAATCGCAGCCAGCTGGATGAGTTATAGGGCAATAGAGGCGTGGTGCAGTTAAAACCGACAGCAACAATACTGGACTGAAAGTGTTATATTTGAATTCACGCAGCATAAGACATAAAATGAACAATCTTGAAATTCAGCTACGTATTGACAAGTATGACGTTGTGGCCATCTCTGAAACTTGGCTAAAGGATGGCTGCCATTGGAAGCTGAAAGTCCAAGGATATACGGTGTATCGGAAAGATAGGTTAGTAGGCTGATCGGTTAGAAACATAGAAACATAGAAAACCTACAGTACAATACAGGTCCTTCGGCCCACAAAGTTGTGCTGAACATGTCACTATCTTAGAAATTACTCGGCTTACATAGAGCCCTCTATTTTTCAAAGTTCCATGCACCTATCCGAAAGTCTCTTAAACGACCCTATCGTGTCCACTTCCACCACCATTGCTGGCAACCCATTCCACGCACTCAGCACTCTCTGACTAAAATACTTACCCCTGACATCTCCTCGGTACCTACTCCCGAGCACATTAAACCTGTGTCCTCTTGTGGCAAACCTTTCAGCCCTGCGAAAATGCCTCTGACTATCCACACGATTAATGCCTCTCGTCATCTTATACACATCTATCAGGTCAACTCTCATCCTCCGTCGCTCCAAGGAGAAAAGGCTGAGCTCATTCAACGTATTCTCATAAGGCCTGCTCCCTAATCCAGGCAAAATCCTTGTAAATCTCCCCTGGACCATTTCTGTGGCTTCTACATCCTTCCTGCAGTGAGTCAACCAGAATTGAGCACAGCACTCCAAGTGGCGTATGACCTGGGTCCTATATAGCTACGACATTACCTCTCGGCTCCTAAATTCAATTCCACGATTGATGAAGGCAAATGCACCGTACGCCTTCTTAACTACAGATTGAACCTGAGCAGTTGCTTTGAGCGTCCTACGGACTGGGATCTCAAGATCCCTTTGATCCTCCAAACTGCCCTCTGTATAAGAAATATTGTTAAATCATTATAAAGGAATGACAGAGGCTCTGAAGCTGTAGAGTCTTTACTGGTTGAGTTAAGAAATGACAAGTGCAAAAGGCCGCTAATGGCATTTGTATAAAGGTCTTCAAACTGTAGCTGGGATGTGGATTACAAATTACAGCAGGAGACAGTAAAGGCGTGTCAGAAGGGCAACATCATGATAATCGTTGGGGATTGTAACATGAAAGTGGATTGGGAAAACCAGGTCAGTACTGAGCCTCAAGAGAGAGAATTTGTAAAATGTCTACGAGATAGCTTTTTTTAATTTTTCTTGAGCCCACAAGGTGATAGGCTGTGCTGGACTGTGTGTTGTGCAATGAACTGGAGGTAAGAAGAGGTCTAAAGGTTAAGGAACCCTTAGGAAACAGTGATCACAATATGATCGAGTTCATTTTTACATTTGAGAAGGAGAAACTAATGTTCAACGTATCGGGATTTCAGTGGAATGAAAGAAATTATAATGGCATGAGAGGGGAACTGGCCAAGGTTGACTGGAATGGGATACTGACAGAAAGGTCTAGAGCCGCAATGCCTGAAGTTTCTGTGCAAAATGAGGAAAGTGCAAGATATTGTCGAATGGCAGAAGGACACTACCGTGGCTGAAAAGTGAAGTCAGAGCCAAAGTAAAAGCAAAATAAAGGGTACACAAGGAAACCAAAGACAGTGGGAAAATAGAGGATTGGGAAGATTTTCATATCGTGCAGAATGAAATTAGGAAGTTTATTATGAAGGAAAAGATGAATTATGGAAGGAAGCTGAGAACTAATATCAAAGAAGATACCAGAAGTATTTTTTTCAAAGTATATAAAGGGTAAAAGAGAGTCGGGGTTAGTTATAGGATCAGTAGAAAATTACGCTGGATATATTCTCATGAGAGACGCAGAGATGGCAGAAAAACTGAATGCGTGTTTTTGATCAGCCTTCACAGTACAGAACTTTTGCATTATACCGAACATTCCAGAATGTTAGGGAAATGAAGTATGTTCAGTGAAAATTATGACTGAGAAGATGCTCAGGAACTTAATGGTGTGAAGGTGGATACGTCCCCTGGAGCTGATGGAATGCACCCCCGGGTTCCCAAGGAAGTAGTTGCAGCAATTGTGGAGGCAGTAAAAATGATCTTTCAAGAATTGACATATTCTGGCATTGTATCGAATGACTGGAAAACTGCAAAGGTTACTCAGCTATGTAAGAGGGGTAAGAGGCAGCATAAAGGAAACTATAGACCTGTTAGCCTGACCTCAGTCATTAGGAAGTTGTTGAAATCGATTGTTAGAGATTACGGGGTACATGGACAGGGTATCTTGACAAGATAGGCCACAGCGATCGTGGTTTTCTGAGAAGAAAATCCTGCCTGGCAAACCTGCAGAACATCTTGAGGAAATTGCAAGCAGGGTAGACAAAGTAGTTACAATGGATGTGGTGTACTTGCATCTTCAGAAGACGTCAGACATGGTCCCGCACATGCGGCTCTTTAGCAGTATAAGAGCCCATGGAATTGCAGGGGAGTTACTAGAATGGGTGGAACATTGGCTGATCGGCCGAAAACAGAGACTGGACAAAAAGGGTTCCTATTCTGGCTGGCTACCGGTTACCAGTGGAGATCCACAGGGGCCATTGTTGGGACTCTGCTTTTTACGATAGTCCAATGATTTAGACGATGGGATTATTGGATTTGTGGCTAAATTTGCCGATGATACCAAGATTGGTGGAGGAGCCGGTAGTGTTGAGGAAACAGAAAAACTTAGATAGTTTAGGGGAATGGGTAAAATAAGTGAGAAATGAAGTGCAGTGTTGGAGAGTGTATGGTCATGCTCATTGTGGAAAAAAAAAATAAACGGGCAGACTATTATTTAGATGGGCAGAGAATCAAAATGTAGAGATGGAAAAGGACTTGGGAGTTCATGTGTAGGATACACTAAAGGTTAACCTCCAGGTTGAGTCGGTGGTGAAGAAGGCGAATGCAATGTTGGTATTCATTTCTAGATTTATAGAATATAAGAGCAGGGATGGCACCCGTGAGACCACACTTGGCGTATTGTGTGCAGTTGTGGCCTCCTTATGTTAGAAAGGATATACTGATATTGGACAGGGTTCAAAAAGGATGCACGAAAATGATTCCAGGAATGCTTGAGTTACCATATGAAGAACGGCTGGCAGCTCTTGGACTGTATTATCTGGAGTTCAGCAAATTCAGCGGGACCTCATGGAAACATTGCGAATGTTAAATGGCCTGAACAGATTAGCTATGGCAAAGTTATTTCCCATGGTAGGGGAGTCTTGGACAAGAGGGTTCGACTTCAGGATCAAAGGTCGTTCGTTTAGAGCAGAGATGCGGAGTAATTACTTTCGTAAGAGGGTGATAAATCTGTAGAAATTCTTGCCACGTACAGCTGTGAAAGCAAAGTCATTGGGTGTATTTAAGGCAGAGCTAGTTAGTTTCTTGAGTAACCATGGCATCAAAGGGTATGGGGAGAAGTTAGGGAGTAGGGATGACTCGATGAATTCGATTCGCCCATGATTGAATGGCGAAGTAAAGCCGATTGCCAAATGGCCTGTTTCTGTTTCCATATCTTATGGTCATACAATTATGTTTTGACTTACTTGCATTAAAAGAGAAAGGCTTTTTTCTACTGAGGCTAGCGGAGAGAAAAAAAAAACAGAGGAGATCTGTTAAGGGTGAAGGGGGAAAAGTTTAAAGGGAATATTAAGGGGGAGGGCTTCTTCACATAGGGAGTGGTAGGAGTATGGAATGAGCTGCCAGATGAAGTGGTAAATGCTGACTCACTTTTAACATTGAAGAAAAACTTGAAAAGGTACAGGGATGAGAGGTGTATGGAGGGATATGAGCCAGGTGCAGGTCAGTGGGACTAGGCAGAAAAATGGTTCGACACAGCAAAGAAGGGCGAGAAGGCCTGTTTCTGTGCTGTAATGTTCTATGGTTCTATCACTTAATTCTACTTTTGCATTTGCGTGATTTGCATTCATCCTGTACTACTCAATATAATTCAACGCTAATGTTCTGATAATTTAATGGATGGGCAGCATCGTTTCTGCAGAGGGTTATGGAGTCTTTCGCTTAAAGAGTAATACAAATAATTACTTAATGGTCTTAACACAAGAATAGCACATATTGTTTTTGAAGCTGGTGAGATTAATATCGGTAATGAGATTTTCCCACCGGGTTTGCATAATCGTTATATTCACTTCTGTAGGCCAAATATAAAAGTGCATTATGTTCAAACCTAGTGTTGAGGCAGTTGGCAGGAAACTATTCTGAAGGAAAATGCATGAGCCCCCAGCCGGAAAGTTTTATGCAATTTACTACCCAATACTGGCTGCAGTTGGGGTCCCAGGTGAGTTCTGACCTCAACCGTACGGTCAGTCCGGCTGAAATAATTTAATTGTCCTGATTGATATTTGGTAAAGTAATTAGTCTGCCCAAATGCTTGAAAGAAATTCGTCGTTTATCCCGAATATACTGTTGTTTTGTAGGATAGTAACGAATAAAATTTAAGGCTGCAGTCGTCAACATAACATTGCGAGACTGTATTATTGTGTTTGCCATTAAGAAATATACAGTCCATAAGACTTCGAGGTACTTTAAGAGCAAAATGATAGCAAAAATCAAGATTGGTGCTCTTGAAAATCCAGCTGGTTATTTATGCATGGAGTTGACAGTGACGGGATAAGTCTTAAATTTATATTTTGCTGTTGTGTTTATTTCTGAGTTGGAGGCCTAGTCCACAGAAGTTAAAAAAAAAAGCAGAGACCTATTGTGCCATATGTGGATTACAGAAAACTAGTCAATTTATTCTTTTGAGGCAAACTTGGACGGATACATTTTCGGCCCTCACTAGGTTTTCTATCGGACTTTGTAGGAGGCATGTGTGGAAATCGCTGAAGTCCTTTTCGAAGTACTTCGCACGTCCATAAACAGGGCAAAGGGTCGGAGGACTGAACGATTGCTAATGTGATTTAGAAAAGGCTGCAGTAAGATGGAATATGTAGGCCAGTGAACCTGACGTCAATAGTTGGTAACTTATTGGAAGGTATTCAGAAGGGTGCGTTATATAAGTTTTTGGAGAGACCGGAACTAATTATCGATAGTTAACTTGGTTTTGTGGCTATTAGGACATGTCTTATTGAGCTTCAGGTGGTACCGACCAGGAGAGTTGACGAAGAAAAGGTAGTCCAAATCGACTTGAAGCAAAGCCTTTGGAAAGACGTTCAGGAAGTTCAAGTTACTTTTCATTTTGGAATAGTTGAAAGTTGGAATTGAAATTGGCTTTGTGCAATGTACAGCGGCTAGTTGCCTCTTTGATTGTTGGCTAGTAGTGCTCTGTAGGGATAGTGCTGGGTATGATGTTGTTTGTTGTGCATAGCAATGGCATGGAAAAGCAGATTTGTAGTCGAAAAACAGAAAGGCTATGAAAGATGGCAGCAAGATCTAGATCAACTGATAAAATGGATGAAAATGGAAGACGCCACCTATTTAAGACAAGTGTAAGGTTGTGCAGTTATGGGGACGGGCTTCAAAAACATGTTATAAGTTACACGGGGAAAGGTAGTCCGCTCAATAGCGCCGTAGAACAGAGGGATCTGGAAATAAAAATACATAATTCATTGAAACTGGCATCCTGGTTTTATGGGGACATGAAAAGATTTGTGCGAGCACATTGACCTTCATAAATCAATCTATTGAAAGCGTAGATGGACTATTTATTTGATATTGTGCAACACGTTGGTGTAGCCATCTGTGGTGTACTTTGTGTAATTTGGGGAATTTATTCATAACATTGAAAGTAAAAAAAGAAAATTTACAAGTGTTTTGGGGGAGAATATAGGATTTGAGCTATGGGGGAAGTGTGAATATTTTAGGAATTTATTCCCTGAAATGTAATAGGATAATGGTAGGCTTGATACAGGTTCTGGGCCTAGCAATTGAGCACAATTATGAAGAAAGCACGGCAGCGAGGATATTGCGAATATTTGGCACGGTATACTTATAAAACTTTGACAAACTTCAATAGATGTGTGAAGAAGAGTTAGAAGAGTTATTTACTGGCTGCATCACAACCGGTTATAGGAGCAACAATCCACACGAACGGAAAATCCTACAAAAATAGTGGATACCGCCCAGTTCATCACTGGTAAAGCCCTCCCACCTTTGAACACGTTTACACTGAGCAACGACGCAGCAAAGTAGCATCCATCATCAGGAATTAGTTCATGTACACCTGTCGCTGCCGCCATCAGGAAGAAGGGACAGTAGCCTCAGGGATCATGCCAACAAGCTCAAGAACAATGTTTAACCCCAACCATGAGTTTATTGTACCAATGAGGGCTACTTAACTCTATTCATGTTCCATAGTATTTCAGTTTTCACACTTCATTCAGCGTATTTCTGAAGATTTCCGTTATTGATCTCTGCATGTTGTGTGTGTTTGAGATGGCTCTATTTATTAACTAAATTGTTCGTGATTGTTTATCTATAATCACGATAAATTTAATATTATATCATGGCGGTTATTGTGGCTTGTCTTTTCTGTAATAATGTATCGGTTGTAATATAATTTGTCAGACTCTAGCTCTAAAAAGAGGATTATGCTTGGATTTGTTGCAAGGTACAGTGCGTTTCATGAGTTTGACAGTTAAAGCAAGGTTTTTGGGAGTGAGCTTTCTCATTTTGATTTTAATGGGTTTTGCCACATGATTGTAATTAGCTTGAATTAAAATTTTGCAGGATCCTATAAACTGTAGGTGTATTTCTGGTGTCCCCTGACATATTCTGCTTTTCTTGAATTTGTCGGTCATTTGTTGTGTATTTTCTTTGCCATTTTTCTGTGTTAACCATCTAGTTGGAGTGAAAATTAATGTTTGTGGCCACAGTACATTACAATGCAAAATAACCAAAATCTATCAATTACAATAAACATGTATAATTAAATTAAATATGTAGCGTAAAAGGAGCACAAAAATAACGTTACCCATTCAGAAATCTACTGATGGAAGGAACCAAGCTGTTACTGAAACTTTTAAAACTGGACTGAAAAATTCTTCGTCGCTGAATCGATAGGCTGACAGCCTGGTTCCGGTCCATAGTGGATTTTCGCGCCATGATTTCTTGTGAGTTAATAGGAATCACGTAGCATGCGGTTTAGCTGCACTTAAAGAGGCACTGTTAATGGTGAATTTGAAATACTGATTTCAGAATACCCGAAAGGAAATTAGTCACGTGTCATGGAAATTTAAAAAAAAAATGCATTGAACTGGAATGATCCATACATTATGGATTCATAGAGCACAACAGTAGATAAGAAGTCTAGCCCGTCAAGTTCGTCTGTGCCGTTATTGTTGTTTGTTTCTTTTGCCTTGTGTGACAATTAGGCCTGAAATACTAAATCTGCTGTCTGAATAACCCTATGTGCCGTGTACCTTCATTTTCCTTTGTTATTTTTAATTTTCCCACTATATAGAGAACTTTTAAAAATATTTTCATGTTCTCTTGCGACTCACAACGGTTATCATTGACAGAGGTCTGCATAGATCGGTTAACGGTCTGAAATATACCCATATTTGATATATTATTTAAATTTTGCAATTTAGTTGTGTCCTTTCTCATTTCTGCAGTTAATACCATGGCGATAGTGATCCTGTATAAAGGCAAGTGCGGACTTTCGAAATGTATCACTTGCTACTTGATAGCCATGTCGGGAGCAGACCTACTGGTTGTTATCACCAGCGTTATACTGCATCGCATCATCGGCATTTATTTTCCTGGGAACTACCTCTCTCTTACGACCGCATGTCGGGCCAAAACCGTTCTAATTTATGCAACCAGGGATGCTTCAGTCTGGTTAACAGTCGCGTTTACTTTCGACCGCTTTTTAGCCATCTGTTGTCAGAAGATGAAAGCCATATTTTGCACGACGAAAGCAGCCGCTACCATTATAGGAACAGTGGCGACTCTGAGCTGTTTAAAAAATATCCCCTGGTTCTTCGCACTGGAAAGTATGTATGACATGGGTAATCTACCCTGGTCCTGTCGATTAAGAGCAATCTTTTACACATCACCATTTTGGCAAACATTTTCTTATTTTGGTTGGATATGCATTCCTTTCCTTCCAATTTTTATCATTTTGTTTCTCAATACTATGACCGTGAAGTGTATAATATTGGCAAATAGAATTCGCCGAAAATTGCGGGGCGAGAAGGGAACTGAGGGGATTGCCGACCCCCAGATAGAAAACCGGAGAAAATCTATCATTTTACTCTTCGCTATATCAGCCAACTTCATACTGTTGTGGCTCCCTTTCTCCATAAACTACGTATATATTCGTATTGCCAACCCTTCTATTACAGGTTCCAGTGACCCTGATTATATCCTTCAGGAGACTGGATATATGCTACTGCTTCTGAGTTGCTGCACGAATACGTTTATTTACACAGTTACACAAAGTAAGTTCAGAAACGAAATGAAGAAAATATTCGTATATCCAATTATTCAATCCGTTAATGTCATTCAAAAATGGACATTGATATCATACTAGATGAGTGTTAAATATAAGATGAATTTTGTTTAATGGCTGGTATACCATCAGTGCAGCTCGTAATTGACGTCATCTCCAATTGCGCAACACCTTCCAAAATCGAGATCAACTTAATACAGAGCGTACCAAAATCAGATGTTCACAATTGGTCGTAGTTGTCCCCAAAATTCAAATAATTTCTGCACCATCGACAGTTACGGTACTATCTTATTCTTAAAAAAATCTCTCCTTTCAATCCATGCGAAATTCTACAATCACGAATGCATTTTCACAAACAATCCCATCCATGAATCGCTCAACAGACACTCATTTTTTTCCCAGACAGCTTTCATAACATTAGTGGATGAACCCATCTATATTCAATCATCCTCATCACACTCAGTGGTAGTTAATCGAAATATTTGATGCAGCAATCGGCTTCCCACCATCGTTCATCACTGTCAACCTGAATCAGTTCCATTGCAAGTCGGTGGATTTTTACCTTCCGGGTTCAATGTGCATGCCCGCATCACACTCCCGAATAAATATCTGATGCCTCATTCGAACGCTGCTGTACACAACTTCGATTGAAATTGCATTTACTGTATTTGATGCATGGAAATTTTGTAAATTGCACCCATCAACTAATTCCGGTAAGGTGTTCAAATTCCTCTGTGCAGCTTTCTTCCCTTATACTGAATATTACCTTACATGTATTAATCACTTGCATACGATCGTATCTCTGCTTTTACAACATGGAACATGAAATAACGAAGATCAGATCACTATATGTACGGTTGGCCTCCGATGTTGTATCCACATTTTACCGTACTCCAAGAAAAATCTAAACTCCGGCATAGCTCACAGCCATCCTTTTAAGTTTATTTTTTAATTCTATGCTTTATTCTTTTTATTTCAGTCGAATGGCAATCGTTTCTCAGGGATATCATGAATTTTGATCTTTAACTTAGATTGTTTATATAAAACATTTTATTTAGGTATTGGAATTGGAACAGATATTTCCTGTTTATTCTTTGTCCCAGGTGCGAACCATATTAGTCAGTAGTTCCTTTGATACAAAAGGAATAAATGTAACCTCTTTCCTCTCGCAAAGCCCCTACATGCTTTGGAGCATCATTTTTATTTCGATTTATCCAATGATATAATAGGTTAATCTTCATCATTTTTGGTATAAACTTAAAATAAAACAATCAATTTGATTCATATTACTTAGCTCAAGAGTTGGGAACAATATAATGGATTGCGTTTAGTCTAATGTGATGAATAAATCTCCTCGATATTCACTGCATGATTGTAAATCATTTCGAATAATTACCATTAAACAGCAGAGACTATCTGAATTGCTATTTATATCTTCATGCTATTCCTGCATAACCATAAATGTATTTAATTGTCATTTTTATTGTCATCGGAATTGCTTCTTTACCTAGACGTTTTTCATTAAGAAGTCCAATCGATACGAGCATATGGTTGGTAAATCTAAAGTGATTTACGTTTTTGATATTTTACCTGATCTGCAATTCCTTCAAGAGAAAAATTATAAACAAGTTAGTCCAACAAGAAATTAAACCCTCGTTAATGTAAGTTGCACACATTATACGGGGTGCTTATTCATAGGTTCTACCACATTCTGTAACCTACATTTTAAATAAACCCAATGAACAGGCTTCCACAGCCGCCTGTGGCAATGAATGCCCTACAGCTACGTACATTCGACATAATCTCTGTTCTAAGTACATGTCCCTATATTCTGACGCTCAGCCTTCTGGTCCTGTTTTACTCTTCCAAAAGTCGATATATTTAAGCGAGACTGTCACACAGTTCGCATATGGCCCAAGTGCGGAGTGAGAGACACTGAAGCGGGTCGATAGTTCACAGACTTTAATGCAAACGGTGTTAAAGGGGAAAGTAAACAATAAACGTTAGGTCAAGCAGGGCCGCTAAGTAAAACTCTTAAATAAAAAAAAACGAAGCCTACACTGCGGCTAAAAAGAAAAAATATAATATAAAACGAATACCGCTAGTCTTCAGAGCCAGTTAACTCGACGTCCAATTTCTCAGGTAATGCCGTATGCAAACAGGGAGCGAAGCGTTACTTTACTGTGCTGTTTTCAAGTCTCGACAAGCACTACGATGACAAGTATGGAGTTAAATACTATGACAATGAAATAATAATTAGCGGACACTGCATATTCACTAGCTCAATTGCCGTATCCGCTGTGCTGCAGAATCCGGGGACGTGACTGTGCACCCCTTCTCTAGGCTCAGCCCCTGAGGCACCACAGACCTCTATCCTCAGGAAGACCCGGATCAGCGACTTGTCCAAGATGTCCTTCGCCGGGATCTAAGTACGTTCTTCTGGATCATATCCTTCCCAGTCTACAAGTACTGACCCTTACGACGTACCTGGCGAGATGCCAGGAGGCGCCGCACTGTATAGCCAATGAAACCATCTACCAGACGGGGAAGAGGGCAGATGGGGTGACTGGGGCCAGGGGAGAGGTCGTAATCGGCCTGAGCTGGGAAACATGGAATACTGGGTGGATCTTCAGTGGTGCTGTTAGACACAATCTATAGGACAACTTGTCGACGGACTTTTCCACAAGAAACGCTCCCAAATAGGGCGTTGTCAATTTTCGGCTGTCGACTTTCAGGGGAAGATCCGTTGATGCAAACCAGACCTCTTGTCCTGACTTGAATGGCCGTACATGTCGGCGGAACCTATCAGCTTGCCCGGAGTGTTGTTTCTGAGCGCACAACAGGGAAGCCCTTACTCGTCTCCAAGGACGCCTGTAGTGCTGGATCAGGTTTTCAGTAGCAGGACCTTCTATGTCATTCTCTTGATCAGGGATGAGCTAGTGCTGTACTATCTTCTGGCTTTCAAAGGGAGACATACTGGTGAAGGACGACTGAAGTTATTGTGGGAGATCTTTGCGCAAACCAATTGCGAGTTCCAGGACGTGGGTTTGGGAGAGGCAAGACTGAGCAGGGTTGTATCCAACTACTGTTTCACTCTCGTAGTCTTGCAATTAGATTGGGCGTGGAAGCCAGATAAGAGCCTGGCCGTGGCTCCTTAAAGACAGCAGAATGCCTTCCAAAAGGGGGAAGTGAACTGAGGTCTACGATCAGTCACTATGTCTTTCCTTAAGAGCCTGAACACATAGCCATGGGTGTGGCAGTCTCACGAACCGATGGGAGCTTGAGGAGTGCACTGAAGTTGGCGGCCTTGCAAAATCGATCAACAGCGACCAAAATGGTGGTGTTTCCATTAGCCGGGCGCAGACCAGTGATGAAATCTACTGAGGAGTGGGAGCAAGGGGCTGTAGGGTACAGGCAGTGGACATAAAAGACCCGCAGGACGCTGGCGTGATTTCTTGTTCCGAACGTAGGTGGGACAGGCAGATACAAAGCCGTGGATATCGTGGGTCATAGACAGCCATGAAAATTGTCTGTTTATAAACTTCTCAGCGTTCAATTCCCGCATATGCTGCCAGATGGGAGCGTGAACCCACTGCAATACTTTGAAATACTCCACAGCAGGGACAATCAGCCCCTTTGGATGTCCCCCATCCGGGTCTGGGTCCGATTGTTGGGCGGCCCTTACCTCTGCCTCTAATCCCTAGAACACCAGAGCAGCGATACACGAGCGAAAAAGAATGGGCTCTGTATCGGTAATATCTTCAGTTTCGTCGAACTGTCGGGAGAGAGCGTCGGCCTTTGTATTCTTGCTGCCAGGATGATAAGTGAGTATGAAATCGAACAGTGTGAAGAAGAGAGCACACCGGGCTTCACGAAAGTTGAGTCTCTCAGCATCCTGAATATAAGAGAAGTTCTTGTGATCTGTCCAGACCAAGTATGGATTATCTGGCCCCTCCAGCCAGTGTGGCCATTTCTCTAGGGCCTCCTTGACAGCCAGAAGCTCCCGCTTCCCAACATCATAATTCCTCTTCGCCAAGCGACAGGAAGGAATGGCACAATGCTACAACCGACTGTCCGCAGACGAACGCTGAGAGAGGACAGCTCCAATGCCTATCGGATGTCTCCACCTCCACAATGAAAGGAAGAGATGGGTCTGGGTGTTGTATCATCGGGACAGTGGTGAAACGCCGCTTAAGCTTTGAAAATGCTCCTTCGGCATCGTCCGTCTTATGGAACCTTGCCGCGGTCTTCTTGGTCAGTGCATTAATTGGAACTGCGATAGAACTGAAATTCCGAATGAAGCGGCAATGAAAGTTCGCAAACCCCATGAAGTGTCGTACCGGTTTGACTGTGGACGATTTAGGTCACTCTGCAACTGCCTGAACTTTACTATGGTCCATTTGAACACTGGATGGGATAAGTTTATAGCCTAAAAACGACACTTGGTCTTTATGGAATTCATATTTTTCAGGCCTGGCATACAGGTTATTTTCAAGAAGACGTCTGAGTACTCTCGGGACATGCTGGACGTGCACCTGATGAGAGCGAGGATAGGTAAGGATGTCATCTAAATACACAAAGAAAAACTGGTTCACATGTCCCAGAGCACATCGTTAACCAAGGCCTGAAATACAACCGGGGCGTTGAACAGACCCAGAGTCAACACCAGGTAGTTATATTGGTTATTAGATGTGCTGCAAGCCCTTCTCTTATGCGAATCAGATCGTAAGCTTTGCACAGATCAACTTTGGAAAATATGGTTCTTCTCTTGGAGATTTTCAAATGCAGACGCTTGCAAGAGAAGAGAGTAATGATTCTTCACAGTGATGTTATTCAGGGGCCAATAACCGTTTCATGGACGGAGCTTGCCAGCTCTCTTGCTTACAAAAAAGAAGCACGTTGCTGCCAGCGAGATTGACAAGCGGATAATCCTTATGCTCAGTGCCTTCTTTATGTATTCCTCCATGGCCACCGTTTCAGGACGTGAAAGGGAAAAGAGCCTGCCTTGGGGAGGACTAGTGCCTGGCAGGATGTATATGGCACAGTCGTATGGCCGGTGTAGGGGCAGGGTGGTGCCTTTCGTCTACTGAAAACCTCAAAGAGATCCGCATATTCAGCCAGAATCCCAGACATGTACACATGTTGAGCAGACACAGGAGGGGATTCATGGAACGGAGCTTGAGCTGGACCCGGACAGGTAGACAGACAGGCCGTCCCCACTGTTCGAGTACTTTCTATGAGCCATCGATCCATGGGTTAATTCGGGATAACCAGAGGAGACGAAGTACCAGTGGCAGTTGAGGTAAATTGACCAGTTAAAAAGATATTTCTTCATGATGGTTGCCATAGAGCACCAGTTAGCGGGGTTGGGATGAAAGCTGGATGTGGCCTGTTCCCAGTGGTCGACCGTCCAACGCCTTGACGTTGATCTATTCTCTTAATTCCTGAATTGGAAGTCCCCATCTTTGAGCGAGAGAGATATCCATAAGATTCCAGGCTGCACAAGAGTCAATAAACGCCTTTAGTTCAAAGGTCTGAGAACTCCACGACAAGGAAGCTACGAACATTACAGAATTCAGGATTCTGGATTCCCCTGACGAGAATTCTTTTTTACTGGACGCTTGAAACATGTCGCCTGGAAGTACCCTGGATCACACAACACAGGCAGGATGCGTTCTTCGGTGCTGCTTTCGTTTCTCCAGAAACAGTGCCTGCGCCCCACTTGCATAGGCTCGTACATATCCTTGAGCTGGGTGTTGGGTGGTGAGGGAGCGGGAGAAGGAAAGGAAAGACGTTAATCGGTGCACACTCAGTCACACGTTCGCCACCTCGAATAGCCAGATTAATCAGTTCATCCAGACTATCCTGCTCATCCCGGACGGCGATTCCTGCTGGACCATTGCTTTCTGTCCACACTGGAAAGCAATGATGAGCGATCTCTCATTCCAACCCGTCTCTCCTTTAAGGGTAAGGAATTTAACTGCATTGGTTCTCAACGTTCCTCTGCCTTGACGCGGGACCAAGAGTCGGTGGGCCGCCCCCTGACCGCGTACTGGAAGATCAAGAGCCCTCCTTAACTCCGCCACGAAATCGGAACATGTGGGCTGCTGGGTATACTTGCTCCCTTAAAGCGTTCAACGGGCTGAATGGATGTCCATCAAGAAGATTGATCATGTATGCAGTTTTCGCGCATCATTGCCAAAATGCTGGCTGGGCTTGGAATGTCAGCTCGCATTGGGTAATTAAATTCCTACTGCCACTGGCATCAGCAGAATATCTGCCTGGAGGTGGAATACTCGGTTGCTGTACGGACGTGGGCGTCTGTGAGGGCCCGAATGCGTGAGTCAGCTCTGGTCCAGGCGCTGGAGCGGGAGCATTAGTAGAAAAATTGTCAGGGGCTTCAGAAAAGGAGGACCTGCTTGGTGCTGGGAGTGGGAGTGAGGCGTCCTCAGGCTGCTGAATTGCGTTGGCGAAAACGTTAACGGACATCAGCTGATGCTAGCTGTTCACAGTAAGTTCTTGGACGGCGGCCGTGACTGCTGAAATCGCAGACACCTGAATCCGCTTGTTTGCAGAGAACTGTTGGACATTCACGATTAGGGACGTCACCAGCTCCTCTAATTGAGACTGGGCTTGTCAGCACGAGAATATCTGCCACATTGCCTCCTTAATTTCACTGAGAACAGATTACGTTGCCTGTAGCTTATTTCCTACCTGACCAATAAAGCTCACGGCCAAGGTCAGCTGCTCCCTCTGCTGGTCCATCTTTGTGTTGCCCAGACTTGCTGTCACACGGTTCAGATATGGCCCAAGTGCGGAGTGAAAGACGCTGGAGCGGGTCGATAGCTCACAGACTTTAATGCGAACAGTGTTAAAGTGGAAAGAAATTGCTTGGCCGAAGAGGGCACTAAATAAAACTCTCAAATGGAAATAGCGAAGTGACACCGTGGATGAAATGAACAAAAAAATATAAAATGAATACTACGAGTCTTTAGAATCATTTGTCTAGACATTCCAATTTCTCCGGCAAGATCGAAGCAAACAGGCATTGAAGCGTTGTTCTGCTCTGTCCAGGTCTCGACAAGCACTACGAGACCAAGTATGGAGTTAAATACTATCACAATGAAATAATAATTAGCTAAGGCATGGATATTTACAAGCGCAATTGCCCCATATACTATGCTGCCGAATTTATGGATGTGACAGGCACTGAATATATAAAGCTCTATACATAAGGAGGTATATATAAGAATGTTAACAGGTAACCAATTATTAAAGAAAAAAAAAGAAAAAAGATAGAAAAACGGCCAATTATTCTAAAGTCACATGTGCACGATGGAACTCAAATCTCCCAGAAGCCGTTGATTTCGATGTGCACACTGCATCTTCCAAATGTCGCTAGAAATCCATACCGAACAAGCAGGATGTCCCACGGGAATATTCGTCTATCTCCTTGAAGTCATTCAGCTGCAGAATGCTCCTTGTGCAAGAGGGACTACATCCACCGCCATCTCCCCTCCTGTCTGCTCCCATCTGGCCAACAAAGACTTAAACCTACACAAGTGCACTCACAAAATCACTCCGCCCAGCTTTCTCTAGAACATCTTTCAGATCCAGCAGCCTGATTGGCTGACACCGCATTCCGAAGTCGAACAATAAAACTCCTTATCACAGCTTAAACCGAAACAGGATGAAAGCAGAATAGAGTGCTCTTCAGAATTGCTAACAGGAAATATCTACAACATAGCAGTGAAAATCTTAACCAGGCAGTTACATACGTAAAGATTCTCCTCGGACATATCTGCACACTCTCCAATGCCAAAATATCTTTTCTTAAATAAGTGGACCAAAACCGCTTACAATACTACAAGTACGGCATGACAAATGTCTTTATAATAGCTCAGCATTAAACCTTTGCTTGACTATAATAGCCCTCTCGAAATGAATGCTCATATCGTAATTTTTTTCCGTACCAACGAGAAAACCTAAAAAGTGACATTGAAGATATCCTAAACCATGACTACTAAGTCACTTTGCAACTTTGATTTCAAAACTGAAGGTCTTTTTTTTAAATAACTGTTCCTTTCAACTCAAATGTCATAAGCGATATGTCGACTGTAATGAGCTATTTATCCGCGAGAGGGAGACAGAGATTACTCTTTTTATTTTTCCCTTCTGTTCAGACAGGTGGAGTTTATAGTTGCTTTATATGCATTCTTTGGGGTTTGTGTCGATCGATATCGACTTATTTCCGGGCTTTGTTCTTTGGGTGGGTTTTTTTTCTTATATATAATATTTCCTTGATATAATATTTGCATAAGAGACGCATATCAGGTTATGTGATAAAAATCGATTATTTAAAATTTGGTAGGATCCTCATTTTAATGTAAATTCTCAAAGTAAGCAGAGGTGTTTCATTTTTATTGATTCCGATATTCCTTTTAACCAGGAAGATATTATAGCTGATACTAATGGTAGATTTTTGACTGTTAAAGGAATAATTTACAACAGCAAAATGGTTTTGGTTAATATACATGGACCAAATGATGATGATCCCTCATTTTTTTAAAGCTGTTTTTGCTCTATTACCTGATCGAAATGAATATATGTTATTAATGGGTGGTGATTTAAAATCTTGTTTAAATCCTTTAATGGATAAGTCATCATCCAAACATCAACCCCCTAATCGTTCTGCATCACTTACTAATTCCTTTTTAATTGACTATGGCCTAATTAAAATTTGGAGTCATATACATCCTAGTCATGGAGAATATTCCTTTTTCTCACATGTTCATAATAAATATCCGAGAATCGACTATTTCATAGTTGACACTCGACTTCTATTTGATGTTCAGAAATGTGAATATGATACAATTGTTATCTCTGATCATGCTCCGTTAAACCTAATATTTGAACTGAAAGACGTTGCTTCTACAAGATCACTTTGGCGTTTTTAGGACCATTTGCTACAAAGATCAGAATTTGTTGAATTCATAGAAACTCAGATAAAAGAGCTTTTTTCCTCTTTAATAACATAGAAAACGTCTCAAAGTTAGTGATTTGGGAGGCATTAAAAGTTTATTTAAGTTGTCAGATTATTTCCTATGTAGCTAAGCTGTAGAAACTGAAGAATGGAATTAGATCAAATTTCTAAACAAATTGAAGATTTAGATAACATCAAATCAACCACACCAAATGTTGATTTGTTTACCAGATGAGTGGAATTAAAATCACAATATAACTTATTATGAACTTATCCTATTGAAGGATATTTGCTTAAATTAAAAAGTCAATTCTATATTTTTGTGAATAAAAATAATAAGCACTTAGCTTCCCAATTAAGGGCAGCTAGAGCTAAAAGACAAATTTTAAAGATTCGTAAAGATAATGGGGATATAGTAAGTAACCATGAAGACATTAAGAATATTTTTCAAGATTTTTATTCTGATCTTTAAAAATCTCAATTTCCTGCAGATTCCTCCAAAGCGAAGGCTTTTTTTTACATAAAATTAAATTTCCTAAAATTACTGTTGAAGGTCAACAAATGCTTCATGCTCCAATTACTGAGCATGAAATTCAGAAAACTATGTTGTCAATGCAATCAGGTAATACTCCTAGACTTGATGGTTATTTGTTAGGATTTAACAAAAAAAAAGAAAAATTACTTTCTCTATATCTTTTGGAAATATTTCATGAATCTTTTGAGGAGGGTAATTACCTTCTTCTTTTTATGAAGCTTCTGTTTCTTTAATCCTTAAGAAAGATAAAAATCCTACTGAGTGTTCATCATATAGATCTATTTCCTTATTAAATGTGGACGCAAAAAATCTATTGAATATAATGGCTAACCGTTTGGAAAAATTACTCTAAAATCATCTCAATGGATCAAACAGGCCATATTAAAGGCCGTTACATTTTCTCCAATGTTCAGAGATTGATGAACATATATATTCATCACTATCTAAGATAACCCAATGTGAAATTTCTCTTGACACAGAAAAGGCATTTCATAGAGTTGAGTGGGCATATCTTTTTCAGGTATTAGAAAAAAATTGGCTTTGGTCATAATTTCAATAGGTGGATTCAAATGATCTATAAGAATCCTACTACTACTACTGTTACTACTAATAACCTCAGGTCCTATGTTTTCACTTTCACGAGGTACTAGACAGGGGTGTCCATTAAGCTCTTTATTATTTAAACGTGTACTGGAGCCTTTGGCCATAACACTCCGTGAAGCGAAACATATTCATGGTATCTCTATAAATGGGACCCTACATGATATTTCTCTTTACGCAGCTGATCTTTTGGTTTATATTTCGAACCCTGAGGAATCATTTCCTAAACTTTTGGAAATACTAAATGACTTTGGAAAATTTTCAGGAAATAACATTAACTAAAATAAAAGTGAATTGTTTCCATTAAATGCTCCTGTGTTTATATATAACGATATTTCATTTAGAATTGTGAATTCTTTTAAATATTTAGGTATTATATTTACTAAAAGATATGAAGATCTTTATAAAGGTAATGTAGTTCCTGTAATGGACACAATGAAACAATTATTTTCAATGGAATTCACACACTTTCATTAATAGGCCGTATCCATGCCGTGAAAATGATGATTTTACCTAAATTTTTATATATATTTTGAAAATAAACCTACATTTTTAACTAATTTTTTGATGAAATTGATTCTGTTATTTCGTCCTTTATTTGAAACAATAAAAGACCAAGCTTTAATAAGTATCATATACAAAAATCTAAAAAAGATGTTCGACTTCCACTACCTAATTTAAGATTGTATTATTGGGCTGTTAATATTCGACAATTATGTTTTTGGTTATATTGGCTCGATAAGAGCCAAAACCCAGCTTAGATTGATTTGGAATTAAAAGCTATCAAACAATTTCATTTAACCTCATTATTTGGAGCTCCATTACCTTTACAACTCTCTAAATTACCAAATTTAAATTTCTACCCTGTTATTAAACAGTCCTTACGGATTTGGTTTCATTTTCCAAATTTTTTTAAAAAAAATTAAACAATTTAATTCGTCTAGCTCTTTATATCGAATTTTTAAAATTTAAAACTTCAATAAACGATTCCATTTTTTTTCTTATGGAGAAATAAGGGGATTTTTTTTGCTATTTATTTTGTGATGGTCGATTGATGACTTTTGAAGAGTTAATTAGCAAATATTCTCTCTCATACACACTTACTGCAATATTTTCTGGTTCGACATTTAAAAAAAAACTTGTTTGAGTTTCCATATATGCAAGTATCTGATCTGTTGGATACTATTTTGAATAAGAATCCTTTAGTAAGAAGTTCCATTGGTAGAATTTATAATTTAGTTTTACTACAAAAAGATAACCTCTCACTAAAGATTAAACAAGATTGGGAGAGAGAACTTAATACGGCCGTTGTTAATAAAGATTGGTTGCAAGTTCAGAAAATACTCAATTCTTCTTCGATATGTGCCAATCACTGTTTAATTCAATTTAAAGTTGTAACCATTATTATTTAACAAAGGAGCGACTATCCAAAATATTCCCCAACATAGACTATTACTGCGATAGGTGTAACAACGAAGTAGTCAGTTTGTCACATATGTTCTGGCCATGTTCTTCATTAAAATCTTTTTGGAAATCTTGTTTTTTATACAATTTCTAAAGTTCTGAAAATTAACTTAAAACCGAATATATTGGCTGTTCTATTTTGAATAGTTCCGCATAATATTAATGGTATTTCATCTTCAGGCCAACATGTAATTGCATTTGTTACATTGTTGGC
Organism: Hemitrygon akajei; assembly: GCF_048418815.1. Lineage (NCBI taxonomy): Eukaryota > Metazoa > Chordata > Chondrichthyes > Myliobatiformes > Dasyatidae > Hemitrygon > Hemitrygon akajei. The sequence continues at coordinate 168,237,883 of NC_133124.1, forward strand.
AAGAAGGGCTATTTTATTAAAATGGAAAAATACCTCTGTCCCTACGTTACTTCAGTGGTTTTCTCAAGTAATGGTACGTCTTAATTTCGAAAAAAAAAGTAGAATTTTTGATGCTCGATTTGATTTATGATAAGCTGGGGCTCTTTTGCCAAATATTAAAATATAATTTGAATTATTTAACATGGTTTCATTCCAATCTTATTTTATATAAACATGAATTGGCCGTTGATGATTCTTCTTCTTTATATGTAAAGATGGTGGTAAGACGTATTGCTCTGGGAGTTGTTTCCTAATTTTTTTTTTTCATTTTTTGTTCTTATTCCTTTTTCCTTCTTTTGCAGTTAGTGGGGTTTCTTTTTTGAAATTAGTTGGGGTTCTCTTTTTTTCCTTCTCTTCTTTAGAAATTTATATATTTTTCATTATCATATATTATTATTTTTTGATACGTTTTTTTTTAGTTTTTTTAATTGAATAGAAATCAACTTGTTGAAATTTTGACTCATTTTATAGCTGTAGAAGATTATGTATCATTAAAAAGATCCTAAAAATGAAGAATGTGCATCGCCTATATCAGCAAGGCATATGGTTGTTGTCATAAACATTATATTGGAAGGATATCTGATTGCTTACTTCCCAGCTAGTTTCGACAACGTCAATTCAGTATTAGGCACAGTGACGACGATCCGCTTGAATGTCGCCAAGGACTGTTCAGAGTGGTTAACGCTTGATTTCACCTTAGATTGTTTTAGTGCTATCTATTATCGGATCCCAAGGAACAAATACTGCACCACAAGATCTACGGCAGTTATAGGGCCGGGGTGTGTAGTCCGCTTAATTAGAGACTAAATTTAGGCATGAATTTACATATATTTCTATATATCCATTAACGTGAGCCGCTGCAATAATTAAATTCAATACTGAATAAAATTATTAAGTAATAACTGCCTGCATTTTGCATTTCCCCTGCATTTCAGTAGAACATTCTAGTTCTACATATTGTTTGTTTCTTCACAGTATTAACCAAAATGCTGCCGTGGTTTCTACGCTAGTATAACAATTACAGTTCAGTTCTTTTTGAAATTCAAAATTCAAATCCGGCGGTCACGATATGTCAGCAGTTTCTATATGTCATCCTCGTGGACAGCCAATGTTTTCTCCCGTGCGCTCCGATTTCATCAGTCAGCCCAAAGTTAATTGATCATTATGAGTTTTCCCATCCATAGAGAAAGATTAATCGGTTTGTCAGTGGCTCCAAGGACTGGAAGGGCCCTATCCGCGCTGCAACGTGCGATAAATAATATAATTAAATTCTTATATTTTGGTAGAATTGAATGCCAAATGTGTACATATTGATGGTTTGGAAGGAGCTGTGTTGCCCTTAAGGCATTTATTTAGCTTTATTACATTTACGCTTAAAATAATCCATTTGTAACTATCTTCTAGTTAAAGTTAAAGGTTGGATTACTACGTTGCAGTTGTTGCCGGTAAATTCATTATCTGGGATGTATCCGGCATGTGATGACGTCACACCCGGTTCCGGCGCGTCTGGTGGGTAAGTTTCCGGTTTGGAGAAACGGGTTGTTGGGAGCTTACGTGTGCAGGATCAACAAGAGGAAGGCTATTTCTACGCACTAAGAAACATCATAGAAGCAACGCCGTAAGTTCATATGACTGTTGATATGTTGAAGTCAAAATGTTAACACTGATTCTGTTAAATGAAATGACTGTGATGAGGTTTATTTTCTTGTGCTATTGAATACATTGCTGGAAAATTTTGTGTTGGAGTCTGTTTAAAGCTGTTGATGGCGTAGGTAGATTCTAACTGTATGTTGCACTTTAATGAGACTTTAATGTAATATATTTTGTTGTAGTTTTAATTTTACAAGTATCAATGATGCAAATGTGATGCCAAGAAGTAATAGATACTGTATATATTTTGTATTATTTTATCAACGGTTTTCACCATATAAGTTAATGTGGAAGAGTGAACAGTAAACGGATAATCTTACTGCGACCTTGTCGTCCTTGACTCTGGTATAACTTGGTGTTCAGTCAGAGTTTCAACACACTGCACGAGATCACTACAGGAGCACTAGCTGTGTGTATTTACATATGTTACTTCCAGTTTCTGGTGCATTTCGCGCCATTTCGTCTCCAGTAGATGTACAGAAAGACAGCGTTCCGTCATTTCCACTGTCGCTATATCAAGTTGATATATAGTGCCTTATAAGCCACAGCTCTTGTATCAATTTCAATTTTAAAAATCTCTAAATCCACTTCAAAGTACATGTAGCTCCAAAAGAGTTAAGTTTAATTTTAAGTTTATTGTCATTCAATGGAACATATATGTTGAAGGGAAAACGAATAATGGACGCTAGTAACCAATTATGGGTGCCTATTGTATTATTTGTTTCTATTATCACCGATTAGATTTCTAAATGTAACATTAGAGGCCTCGCCACTTGGCATGGGCATCCCCAGCTGTCACGATAGTGTTAAACTAATACAGACATATTCTTTTTCAACAGGAAGTCCAGTGTCAATATCCCCAAATGTATGACATTTATTTATCCCATTCAATGTTTGACTATTTTACTTGGAACATTTACCAATGAACGCTGTTTTAATTGGTCCCTGGGGGGGGGGGGGGGGATCAACTTAAATCAGTTCTGTGATTACTTTAATACTGCCTTCCTACAAAGCCCAACTTTCATCCATTTGTATACATATCTAACTGTTTCTGAAATATACTTATTGCACCAGCTAATTTGAATAGCAAATTCCTAGGACTTGCTAATCTTCGAGTGAATACATTCCCATTATGAGGCAGTTAGAAATGAACAAAATGTACTGGATTTGCCCGTCTGCAAAGATGTCTGACACGTTCTGCTTCAGATATAACCTTTCTACAGGTCATATCTGTCACAGAATTGTTCCCAATGATCAATAAGTCTGAATCTCCGCCCTCTGCATAGGTTTCTCTGTTTCACATTCATCTCTTTCGTCATCCTTTCTTTCTCAATCTTTTTTATTGTGATTCGAGTAGATAAACATAGCAATGATAATGATAAATATAAATCGTGATTACATTAATAATGGTTAAAGTTACCGAAACAGACTCCGAGTAACACATGTAATTTAAGTCTCCCAATCTCTTAGTAACTAAACATGAAAAAGATTCAAAAAAAATTACAAGAGAAAAAAAAGTCCCCTTACACTAAAAAAATATAAACAATACTATACAGAAGCTAGGATGCCATGTTTAATCGGTTAAAATCATTATTTGTGATTAACTCTGCTCCTCTATACACGAACAAAACTTTATTGAGAAGGATTCGGAGAAGCTCAGCTTACATCATATGTAAATGTTGAATAAATGGCCTCCATGTTTCTTCAAATTTAACCGAAGGGTCGATAGTGCCACTCCTAATTTTTTCAAAGTTTAAACATGTCATAGTTTGGGAAAACCAGTGAAATCTAGTAGGGGGATTAAAATCTTTTCATTGAAATGAAATGGATCTTCTGACTATTAATGTCACAAATGCAATCAAACGGCAAGCTGAAAGGAATAATTGACTGGAGTCCATCACTGGTAATCCAAAAATTGTAGTAATAGGATGAGGTTGTAAATCAATCACAGACAGGATTTATATGGCAATAAAAACGAGCAAACTTATCCTTGGTCATTTGGGCCCTATGAACCACCTTAAATTGTATCAAAGCGTATCTAGCACACATTGATGAAGGGTTAACTCGTGGACATTTTCCCCCATTTCTCTGTAGGTAAAGATAACTGAAGTTCTCTTTCCCATTCATACTTATTTTTTTCAGATGTACCTGGACGTAATTTCGTAAACAGATAATAAATAATTGCTAATAAACTCTTCTGATAGGGGTATAAACCTAAATTGTTTTCTGTAATTTCAGTTTGATGTAATATCGGAAAAGTAAGGAAAATAACATTCAAATAGTTTCTAATCATTAAATATCTGAAAAAATATGATCTAGGCAAATTATATTTATTAGACAACTGTTCAAAAGAGATGAGACAGTTATCCATGAATAAGTCACGAAAACATGATATCCCCTTCGTTTTCCATAAAAGAAAAGCTTGATCAATTCTGGATGGTTGGAAGAAAAAATATATGTAATAGCACTTGATAGGATAAACTTATTCAATCCAAAAAAAACGAAATTCAAACCATATTCGTATTGTATGTTTAGTTCTTGCATTAGTCATTTGTCTATTCAGTTTAGTAACTGCAGAGGGAAGCGAGACCACTAAAATGGAAGCCAAGGAGTACTTCTGTCCAGACTCGCGCTCGATGTTCACCAATCGTGGACATAGAATTCCATCCAGATCTTGAGCCCAGAAAGTTAAATAGTGAATATTAATTGCCCAATAATAGAATCTTAAGTTCGGCATTGCCAAATCGCCAACTTTTTTTGGTTTCTGTAAATATTTCTTACTTAACCTAACATTTTTATTCTGCCATATTTATGAAGACATTGTCGAATCAATAATATCAAAAAAGGATTTAGAAATAAAAATTGGTACCGCCTCAAATAGATACAGAAAATGATCATATTAATAGCATTAAATCTCCCAATCAATGATAAGGACAATGGGGACCATTTCGTAAGCAGTTGTTTAAGATGATCAATTTAGGTTAAAAAGTTAACTTTAAATGGATCCTTATGCTTTTTAGTCATTTTAATACCCAAATAAGTAAAATAAGCAGTTACCAGTCTGAATGGTGATTGTCTATAGACTGGAACTTGCATATTTAATGGGAAAAGCTCACTCTTATTAAGATTCAATTTATAACCAGAAAAACCACTAAACTGAGAAAGTAGTGATGTTATTGCAGGGATGGAATTCTCTGGGTTCGACCTGTGAATTACAGTGAAATTGTTGGCTTTTCCAAAACCTAAAAAACGCTGATTATCCACCGTCCCCACATGAGTTTCCTGGGCAAAGATTATCTGAGCATTCAATCTGGGAAAATCTTTAAAAATCCTCTTCCGTTTAATCTGATGGTTCAAATCTTTCGTATTCCATGAGACAAAGTTAATAATATTATCCATTTTATTTGAATATTTATAAATGGTTAACCTTAATGCACAGGACGCTCATGAATCAGGAAGAGAGAAAAAATGTTTAACCGCAGCCAGAAGTTACGACAATTCAGACATATTTGTAGTTTCAATTCAGCCCAGATGGAAAAAAAACACTAAACTAAAGATAGCTCCATCCCCCACCCAGAAAAACACGTCATCCTATTGTTACTATGTACAAAAAAGCTGGATGAACTCAGCAGGTCGGGCAGCATCCGTTGAAAGGAGCAGACAACTAATCATAACTTTATTTTTGCCTTGCCGGAGGTAAACCCAACTCGTGCATGCAAGAAAACATAAAACAAGCGCTAGAGCAGTACAATAAAGCAGTCCGGCAAGATTTCTTGAAAAAAAAACGCAGAAAGTTAGAAATATTTTCATACTCAGTAACTTTTCCCTTATGCACACAGACACCGAATGTGATTTTGTCCTCGTACCTTCACACAATATGTAGTTCCTTGTCCGTCGGGTATAAGGTCACACTCCACTGGAGGGGAAGGAAGGTATGTCACAAACACTTTATGATGCTTGCAGAACTGAATCGACTCTCTATATCGGCGAGTACAGATGTGCCACGAAGATCAAAATGAATAGATCGTCCTGGCTGTCAAGTCGCGGTTGTACATATTGTTTATATTGTTCCTGGTATCCAAAGCTCGAAAAATGGCAGATAATCATCCAGGTAACTAAGGGCAAGAGTCCACTTTCATAATCGGCCTATTATCCTTTCAATCAGACCACTGGCTACAAGTTTTTATTTTTCACAGTAGTGTTTGCAATCAAAATGCGGCACGGCGAGGAGGGATTGGAATCTCTTTTGCAACGTACGGATTCGATATAACATATTTGCTAATACTGCGCAGGAGCATCCCCAAGGCTAATAGCAGCCAAGCATCGTTTGAAATCTGTCGGTCCCTGATCTATAAACATAGCCCTGAATTTGCTACAACTGTCGGAGCTAAATCAGTGCGAACGAACAACCATCTCTACATAGATCCCTCCATGGTAGCCAATATCACCAAATGTCAAGATTAATTATGGTCCACCTAAACAAGTGGTAAAAAGTGGAATAATTGGTAACATGTGGAAAGGGTAAAGAGGAGATTTACCAGGATGCTGCCTGGTTTAGAGAGTATGGATTATGATCAGAGATTAAGGGAGCTAGGGCTTTACTCTTTGGAGAGAAGGAAGATGAGAGGAGACATGATAGAGGTGTACAAGATATTAATAGGAATAGACAGAGCGGACAGCCAGCGCTTCTTCCCCAGGGCACCACTGCTCTGTACAAGAGGACATGTCTTTAAGGTAAGGGGAGGGAAGTTCAAGGGGGATATTAGAGGAAGGTTTTTCACTCAGAGTGTGGTTGGTGCGTGGAATGCACTGCCTGAGTCAGTGGTGGCAGATACACTAGTGAGGTTTAAGAGACTGTTAGACAGGTATATGGAGGAATTTAAGGTGGGGGTTATATAGGAGGCAGGGTTTGAGGGTCGGTACAACATTGTGGGCCGAAGGGCCTGTAATGTGCTGTACTATTCTATGTTCTATGTTCTATAACCATATTTCGTGCTGGTGGGTAGATATCACAGTGTTTACAGAAGTGGGTTCGTAATAATTATTGTTAAATCGTTTCATCAGCGTATCACTTTCAAATGTGTGGTGACATGGTCATGCTAAGTTGCCACAATCGTTTCCAAATGTTTCTCTACAACTACATGTTGGGTCAAGCAACAGTATTCCGAAGGAGAAAACGAGTCTTTCACACCTTGGAGCTGTCCCTCAACTAGCCATGCTGCTCCTGAGCATGAAACACAAGTCCAAAAGGGACGCTACGTGCAACGAGCGAGACGTCGAACTGAGTAGCTTGAATTTTATGAATTCAATCTGGCCCATTTGATGCGCATTCAGAAATATGCCACTTACGCTTGACAATTTAACTCTGTCGAGCCGCCTCTAACTTTAGAATGTGTGTCCCAGAGAGTACCCATCCCATGGACCAACTTGTCATTCCATGGTCTCCTCTTGTGCCAACAGGCGATCACCCTCCGGGTGGACGATCAACAACTTATATTCTGTCCGGTTCTCATCAAACATTTTAGCATGAATATCGATTTGCCGTTCCTGAAAAAAAATCTACCCCTCCCATTTTCCTGGATTCCAAAATCTGGCCATTTCAGTCTTTCACCTGCATATTTCATCCCTCTCGATCCCATGTCGATTTATTTCATCGTCAGTTCTCCTCTCCTATCATACACCTTCGTCTCTAGCTCTTGACCGTTCGCACCCAAACGGCTTCACCAATCGCCTTCCATCTAGTACCTTTAACATCACCACAACTTTGCACTCTGGCATCTGCTCCCTTTCTCCTCAGTCCTGAAGAAGTGTCATGGCCCGAAAGTTCGAGTGTTTACTTCTTTCCACGTGTGACGTATAGTTTACTTAGCTTCTCCAACAGTGTGTCTTGAATCTTATAATGAGAAGGTCAGGCCAGAGCGAGACGAAATAATCCCCCGTTTGTTTTTCAGTCACCCATAAAGCGCAATAGCAGCCAGAAGTTGCTTAAAACTTCTTCTCAAACGAAATGTGGCAGCATCAACATGCTTTTAGGACCACAAATCCAGCGACATATCTTTTGTCCATATATTTGTCACAGTTGCTAGATACCCACCTCATCCTATATAGAGAATAACAATTCAAAGTGGGGACGGAGGTAAGTCCGAGACAACGGTCTCCTTTGCAGATTCAAAGTTGATTGTTGTTCCAGACTCCGTATAAAGCTAAATTTATTTCTGTCCACAGCGTACTTGTGTCTGAGGAGTATAATCAACTGGGGCATGTGGTGCCAGCAGTATCGACAAAGGCCAACAAAACGTTGGGTTTCATTTTTTGCTGTAAGGTGTGCTATGTCTAAGATATCATGATTAACCCTATCAGGAATTATCCTATCATCCTTAATCCATTGTGTTCGTAGCTGTGATATGTGCTTTATCGGAGATAACTTCCCAACCCTCAATCAAATACAATCAAGTAACGTATTAAAGGTTTCCGAAGTATCTTCGGAGTAGTCACGCAGTGACACACTGTGATCTAATTTATACTGTTCTCTCGCAGGAAATCAGCAGGCCAGGCAGTATCTATGAAAATGAGATGCTGCCTTTTCATGTTTTTCTCAGTCCGTATGAAGTTTCTTCGCCACAAATGTCGACAGTTTACTCTTTTCCATAGATCGTGCCTGGCCTGCTGAGTTCCTCCACTATTTTCGGTGTATTACTTAAAATGAACAGGTCTACCTTGCTGGTTTAAATTTGCTCTTCAGAAATAAGATACTGCTTGACAATTAATACTTGCCAAAGCCAGTGTATAAAGACAGGTTCCCATTTTGACTTTCCAACCAGATATCTGGGAAGAGAGCATGGATACATCCCGAGTGAGCTCCTCGCCAATAGAGAGACGGTACTTTGTTAGGGCAGCAACTGTAGTTGATACACCATATTTCTGTATATGTGCCATGTGCAGAAGTTCGCTGATGAAACGACCATAGTGGGATGTGTCAGGAATGGACAGGAGGAAGAGTATAGGAAACTGATACAGTACTTTGTGATGTGGTGCAACTCAAACAACCTGCATCTCAATATCACCAAGACCAAGGAGATGGTGGTGGACTTTAGGAGATCTAGGCCTCATATGGAGCCAATGATCATTAATGGAGAATGTGTGGAGCAGGTTAAGACCTACAAGTATCTTGGAGTGCAGTTAGACGAGAAGCTAGACTGGACTGCCAACACAGATGCCTTGTGCAGGAAGGCACAGAGTCGACTGTACTTCCTTAGAAGGTTGGCGTCATTCAATGTTTGTAGTGAGATGCTGAAGATGTTCTATAGGTCAGTTGTGGAGAGCGCCCTCTTCTTTGTGGTGGCGTGTTGGGGAGGCAGCATTAAGAAGAGGGACGCCTCACGTCTTAATAAGCTGGTAAGGAAGGCGGGATCTGTCGTGGGCCAAGTACTGGAGAGTATAACATCGGTAGCAGAGCGAAGGGCGCTGAGTAGGCTACGGTCAAACATGGAAAACCCTGAACATCCTCTACATAGCACCATCCAGAGACAGAGAAGCAGTTTCAGCGACAGGTTGCTATCGATTCAATGCTCCTTCAGACAGGATGAAGAGATCAATACTCCCCAATGCCATTCGGCTTTACAATTCAACTGCCAGGAGTAAGAAATGTTAAAGTGCCGGGGTTAGGACTCAATGTATTTAAGTAAACTACTTAAGAACTTTTTAAAAGCTATTTATTAATGCTTTTTGAGAGGGGACTTTAGATGCATATCATATTTTTACTGAGTTAAGTATTGTATGTAATTAGGTTTTGCTACAATAAGTGTATGGGACATTGGAAAAAATGTTGAATTTCCCCATGGGGATGAATAAAGTATCTATCTATCTATCTATCTATCTATCTATCTATCTATCTATCTATCTATCTATCTATCTATCTATCTATCTATCTATCTATCTATCTATCTATCTATCTATCTATCTATCTATCTATCTATCCTCTCGCTCCCCTGCATATAGATCCGGATTTCCATGTAATAAGGTAACCTGAGCCCCATTGTCCACCAGGGTGATTCGTCGCTGTGAGTTACCGTCTGAACAGCAAAATGTAATGAATAAGTAGGTATAAAGATGTCAGTGTTGGGAGGAGACGGCCGCCGAGTTTGATATTGTTCATCTGCATTTCGGATTTCCACTTTGGCATAGATATGTCAGAGGGCGCTTACCTGAAATACTGTATTCTCATTTCGGTTCGAAGCAGCATCACAATAAGCTAGCCGCTTTCCAATTGTAGGGAACCCAATCCACGTGAATGGCCATAGGTCTGACCTTTACCTTATTCACCGTCATGCATTTGCACTGTCATCGGTGTTTTATTTTAAGGTATCCAATCTGCATACAGCAGCAACTTGTCTCATTTTTGAGAGCTCAAAGCGGTCTTGCACAGAACGTGCCATTTTGCTTAAAACCGTGTTCTGAGATCTCAAAAGAGCCAAGGCGCTCTGCAGTAGCTTGATTTCATCCAAGAACCGGAGCATTTTAAGTATTCATTTAATCATAAAGCAGAGTGAGCCATTTAGCAGGAAAACTTATGCAAAACGCATAGTGATATTACACATGGAAGCTTAACGTTAAACAACTCGGCAACTGTTTTTTTTCCCAAAATCTCAGCAGACCCCATTTCATCAAAATATTAGCAAACCACCCAGAACCCTCTGAGTTATCCGTCCATCCATCGACCTGATACAACTCGTGCACTGTGTCCCACTACCAGCTTGCCCACCTCCAAATGTTATTCAATCTTGCTCGCTCGCCAAAGTGATTGAGCGGGTTTGATAATATCCAAGCTCATCAAGTGTCCAGGAGTTGTGGCAATGTACTGCCACAATGAGCAGTGAACAATGTCGTTACAGATCGATAATAAGATAGGTGACTTCCCTTGCTGCATGCTCCAAAAGGATATCTGCGATTGATGCCTGTAATATTCAATCAGGTTCGTGGTTTTGCCAAGTGATACAGAAATGAATCTCTGCACATAGGTATATTAGTCATTAATTAAAAATACCTTCTGAATGGTATTGCTTATCCTTGCCTTAAACAAAGGAAGAAGAGAGCAAGCCCACGTATATTTCTATATAGCAAGGATATTTGAACCTTTATACCGGAAAGCTGTCCCATGGGAAAAGCAACTGCAGATTCTCAACTGTCCATTCACAAAGGAAATGATTTTCGACAATCAGAATAAGGCACGCTCCCATAGGGCACACCACCTTTCCAAAGTTGCGAACGTAATGATCCAAACCTCAGACTAGTATGACTCTCACAAACTCCAGAATAAGTAAAACTAAAAGCTCAAGGGTGATACACCCGATACTGCAAACGCCATAGTCATCACCCAGTATACGGTAGATGCCCGCTACCCTCCCTGTGAGTCATAGGGCCACCCGCCTCATGCTGGAGTGTAATCGCTAATAGGCCTGTCCCCCACTTAATCTTACACACTGACTCTGAGATATGATCAATAAGATATGATCTTGAGGAATGTAAGAGCAATATTTTAACCATTAACTATACAAGTGCCACTTTCTTTCATGGTTTAAAGCCATTAAAATCTGTTTCACGGTGTAGTATGGCCGTACGATGCCTAGAATGGCTATCATTCGAAACATCCTTTCTTTATAACTGACCCTCCTATCGATTAGCATCACAAGGTGCTCATTCAAGGCACTGGGGTGCCATACATACGGCTCCATATATCTACCGGACCACGGGTAGTCTTAATAAACGCATATCCAGTAACTGTCATTCAGCTTCCAACAACTGTCCAGCTCCATAACATCACTTAGCACAGACACAGCCATCCCAAAATACGTCTCCTGCTCACATTTGCCATCGACATTGAAGCTTGTAGCTATACTCAACATACCACCTACACCTACTCTCCCTGTCTTGTGGGGAAATCACTTTCAGTGTCAGGACATTCCAAATAGATGAGGGGCATGAAGGCAAACGCCAGCCATTGTAACACTCAGTTCACCAGGTCTATTGTGGCTCAAGCCCCTTAAGGATGCTATGACACTTTGGATTGAGGTTGACTGAAATAGGCGACTGTTTCCCAGCTCCCCGAGAAGAGAAGCGAAAACAGAAAAGCCTCATAATTTCTTCCCAAAAGTTTTTCTTTCTCGTCAAAAGAAACGATGTTACTGGCATTCCTTGTGATATAACAAGAAGTCTTCATACAAATACAGCAATCAGACTCGTAGGTCCAGTGTGCACATTCAAACGCCATCCACATGAATGTACAACAGGATTGCCACCATAACTTAGCATCTAACACTTTGCCATTCTGTAATGCAAGGAAATACAAACTTATTTCCTCCTGATCAGTCACTAAGTAACTAGAAAACACAAAAAACAATAGAACTAAAAGAATAGCTCCTCAAATACGCAATTTCCATTGAAATGTGAGCATCTCATATCCATGATGAAGTTTCTCAAATTTTTGCCCAATTTCAAATCAATTCTCAAAATGCCACAATGAAAATGACTCATCCCGAAAAGCAATGAGAAAAAAAAATAAAAAGGGAAACACCAGGATGAAAATTATAGACTAAGACACAATAAACATGTAACAGATTATAACACAAAACACAAATCACAAAGCCTAAACTGTTCTCTTCTTCCTTAAAACTTCCTATGGAACTGCGAAAAACGTAAAACTGTGACTTCCTCACAGAGAATCAACAATAATCAGAGAACAGTCTGATAAGTGGAACAAAAAAAAAACTGGGCTGGACCGAACACACACACACACACACACACACACACACACACACACACACACACACACACACACACACAGACACACACACACACACACACACACACACACACACACACACACACACACACACACACACACACACACACACACACACACACACACACACACACACACACTCCCTATCTGCGCATATGTCTTCCATCCCTGGCTACCGGCTCCCTCTTCCGCAATACTGCAAAACCTTATGATAATTAAATCGTTGTAATTATAAGATGACCAGCTGCTTGTGTTATAACAGACAACTGCCCCCTTTATTGGAAAAATCTCCGAAGTAATCATGCGTCAACTATTAAAAATATTGACGATTATACGTTACTTAAACGTTGCTCTGTTGATCTTATCCTGGGGCAAAACGGGGTTTTCCAGGGCATCACCCATTACCTGCTACTCGTTGTTGCAGCAGATATTACATTTGTTACCACTGACGTGAAACTGCATAGTATCAGGGGCAATTTCTTTCCAGAGAATTACCTGTCGCTTATATGACATGTCTGGTGAAGACTCCTCTAGTTTTTGCTTCCAGATATTTATCTGTCTGGTTCAGCGTCACCTTCACATTTGATCGTTTTATTCGCATTTATTGTCAAGACCTAAACTGGAAATAGCTTACCAAAGAGAAACTCCTCTCATTGTTGCATGATGATTGGCGTCATTTGTTTAAAACATATCCCCTGGTACCTCTTTATTGATTTTCATTATATAGTGAATAATTTGCTTTTTTTGCAAACTGATATCAAGCTTTCAGTTTGATTCATCATGGCCAATATTCACGATAATGAATCACGTCACAACCGCTTTGCTGCAATTTATTCTTGCACACTTCCTGTCCTTTGTCAGTTTCAAATATATCATTGCTGCGTTCAAAGTCTGAAAAACGTTGTTGGATAATGCATATACCTGAGAATGCCATAACCCTCATATGAAAAGTCACAAAATGTATTATTTTGCTCTTCAGCATATCTTAATACCTTGCCGTGTTATCTTCACACAGTCAATCCCCTATACAGTGTGTTATTTGAACGTTTGAATTATAGATCCTACACTTACTCCGGATATAATTACTCGGTTTATCGAGCGCACAGGATAGATGTTCGTGTGACTCAGTTGCTGCACGAATGCTATCATTTATGTAGCGACCCAGAGAAAATTCAGGTACGAATTGAAGACAATTTTGAGATACGCATCACATTCCGTGGTCCTCTACTACCACCATAAATGTGTGAGAGATAATTCGACTATGGACTTGAGCATAAATAATAACAGGAGGCGTACCTTGTAAAAATAATGCTATGTGGATGGGTATGGCCTCCGTCGGTCGTGGTCGAACATGGGTACTGCGCCTCTGCTGGTCACTGGTTTGTTGAGGAGTGTCGACTCTGGCTATTGAGGCCGATCCTAGAACGGCATGCTTAGCCACAGTTGCTGCATGTGTAGGGCGTCGGGGAATTGATGTCCGTTGTCCGCTGTCCTCTCCGTTTAGCTCACCACTTCTGAAATGGACACAGGATCACTCCTGCGCCTTGCTTTAGGCGTTGCTGAAGAATACTTAGCCATTTGTTGTGGTCATCTGCTGTATCCTCCCAGCACTCTGTGTTGATTTTAAGGCTTTCATGTCGCACTTGCAGAGGTCCTTAAGAGAAGCTGGTTTCTACCAACGTTCCTCTTGCCTGTTGCTAGTTCTCACTAGAGGATATCCTTTTGTCTACCATCTACCAGTCTACCATCCTTCATATGACGGAAATGGTCCAGCCAGCGCAGTCTGCGTTGTCTTAGAAACGTGAACATCGTGGGAAGTCTAGGGGGGAGGACCTCAGTGTTTGTGATTTGTCTCTCCAGGTGATGCCGAGAATGCGGTGAAGGCTGCACAGGGGAAAACTATTGAGTTTTCGCTCCTACTTGGAGTAGATTGTCCAATTCTCGCTACCATACAGGAGGGTGCTGATAACACATGCACTATACACAGCAGTCTTGGTCTTTGTAGCAAGTTTCGGATTCTCCCAGACCCCTGCGGAGAGTCGAACAAGGATCGATGCTGCTTTGCCGATACGCCTATTCATTTCAGCATCGAGGGAGAGAGTCTTGCTAAAGGTCGACCCAAAGTATGTGAACTCGTGCACCACTTCTGTATCGTAATTGTCGATGGTAATGATTGGTGTCTTCACTACGTTCTGAGCAAGGGCATTTGTTTTCTTTAGACTGATGGTAAGCCCGAAGTCTTTGCATGCCTTGGAGAAGCGGTCCTTGAGAGTTTGTAGTTGCTGTTTGGTGTGCGAGGTTATAGAAGCGTCATCGAACATCGAGCATCATCAAAGAGCCTGTAACGTATTAAGATCTTTCGCACCTTTGTTCTTGCTCTCAGGCAAGCAGGGTTGAACAGCCGCCTATCAGACCTGGTATGCATGTGGACGCCATCTGTCGACGTCCCAAACGCGGGCTTCAATAGCAGAGAGAAGATGCCGAATAATGTTGGGACCAACACACATCCTCGTTTGACTCCACTACGAACAACGAAGGGTTCTGATAAGCTGCCATCGTGCCGAACACTAGCGCTCCTATCGTCATTGAATGACTTGATGATATGGAGTTTCGGAGGACAGCCGATCTTGCGGAGAATCTGAAAAAAAAAACCCATCCCTGCTGACAAGGTCGAAAGCCTTGGTCAAATCGATGAAAACGACATAGAGGAGTTTCTGTTGTTCCCTGCACTTTTCTTGGAGTTCTTTTCCTTGGAGTGAAAATCATGTCGACGGTTGATCTCCTTGCGCAGAAACCACATTGGAACTCAGGGTTTCCCGTTCTGCTAGAGTTTGTAGACGTGCCAGAGTTACACGAGCAAAGACTTTGCCGACTACACTCAGGAGGGATACCTGTTGTTGTTGTAGTCGCTCCTATCACGCTTGTTCTTGTACAAAGTGACGGTATTGGAGTCACGCATATCGTTTAGTACGGCTCCTTCCTTCCAGCACTGACGGAGGACTTAGTGTGAAGGTAGGAGGAATGAGCTCTTGAAGTGTTTGATCAAGTTTATAGGAATCCCATCCTTGGCCGGAGCTTTCCCTGGGGCCAGACTGTCCATTGCCTTCCTGGGGTCCTCAATGGTTGGTTCGGAGTCGAGTTCATCCATGACTGTTAGACAATCGATGGCATCAATGGCTGAGCTAACAACAACATTTTCCCTCGAGTAGAGCTCAGAGTAGTGTTCTACCCAGCTTTCGTTCGGCTTGCATTTATCGGTGATTATTTCACCGCTGGATGACTTCAGGGATGCAATCTTGCTCTGCGATGGGCCAAGGGCCTTCTTGATACCATCATACATCGATCTGATGTTGCCTGGCACAACTGCTGTCTGAATGTCCTCTCTCAGCTGGAGCCAGTACTCACTTGCGCACTGCCTTGCAGTCTGTTGCACTTTGCTTCTAGCATCTCTGAAGTGTGTGGTCGAATGGTGAGCATTTGTACTCTATGAGAGCTGCACGCTTGGATTCGATAACAGGAGTCATGATTTTGGAATTTGTCTCAACCCAGTCACTGCTCTTTGTGGTCTTTCATCTAATGATAGAGAGTGCTGATTCGTGAATGGTATCGCGAAGGTATGACCATTGTCCTGTTGCAGTATCTCCTTGTGAGGAGGTCGTCATAGCACCCTGTACTGACTTGGCAAACTGGCCAACCTTTTCTGACAGTTTCAGCTCCTTTATGTTGATGCAAATAGTGCTATGTAGTGTTTGTTTCCTCTAGAGAGTCTCATCCAGCATCTTCATAATCATTATTCCCGGTTGATCCAGAGTATGCAGATTCCACCGTAAGTATTCGCAACACACAGGGTGAATATTCGCACCAAATGACATTTCAGATTTGTTCTAGACCATGGTCTTACCGGTAATATAGGACGTGTAAAAATATACTCGAATATAAGCCGAACTTCCATGCATCATTTGCAGTTTGCTCCTCTTTCATGATACAGAAACATGATAAACCATTATCATTTTATTTCTGCGTCTACCAGGTCCTTGATTTAGATCTCCAAGAAGGTATTTCAGATTATTACCCAAAGTTGTATTTCTGAATTTTGCCAGGGCCAAACTTGAAACTCAAACTTCTTGCTCCAAATGTTCGTTGATGTTGTTTAGAACCATTGAACCATAGAACATTACAGCACAGTACAGGCCCTTCAGCCCTCCATGTTGTGCCGACCCATATAATCCTTAAAAATACTAAATCCACACTACCCCATAACCCTCCATTTTTCTTTCATCCATGTGCCTGTCCAAGAGGCTCTTAAATACCCCTAATGTTTTAAACTCAACCACCATCCCTGGCAAGTCATTCCAGACACTCACAACCCTCTGTATAAAAAACTTACCCCTGATGTCTCCTCTAAACTTCCCTTCCTTAATTTTGTATACATGTCCTTTGGTGTTTGCTATTGGTGCCCTGGGAAACAGGTACTGACTATCCACCCTATCTATGCCTCTCATAATCTTGTAGCCCTCTATCAAATCCCCTCACATTCTTCTACGCTCCAAAGAGAAAAGTCCCAGCTCTGCCAACATTGCTTCATAGGACTTGTTCTCCAAGCCGGGCAACATCCTGGCAAATCTCCTCTGCACCCTCTCCATAGCTTCCACATCCTTCCTATAATGAGGTGACCAGAATTGAACACAATAATCTAAGTGCGGTCTCACCAGAGATTTGTAGAGTTGCAACATGACCTCTCTACTCTTAAACTCAATCCCCCTGTTAATGAAGCCTTTCATTCCATAGGCCTTCTTAACTACCCTATCAACCTGCGCAGCGACCTTGAGGGATGTATGCATTTGAAATCCAAGGTCCCTTTGTTCATCCACTCTCTTAAGTAACTGACCATTAATCCTGTCCTGTACTCAGTCTTCTGGTTTGTCCTTCCAAAATGCATCACTTCAAACTGATCCATCTGCCATTTTTCTGCCCAACTCTGCAGCCTGTCTTTATCCTCTTGTAACCTTCGACAACCTATAGCTCCATCCATAGCTCCTCCAATCTCCGTGTCATCCGAAAACTTACTCACCCATCCTTCCTCCTGTACATCTAGGACATCTATAAAAATCACAGATAGCAGGTCTCTGCGGCACTCCTTTCGTCACCGACCTCCAGGCAGAATACGTTCCTTCTACAACTACCCTCGGCTTCTTCCTTTAAGCCATTTTTTAATCCATACAGTCAAGTTTCCATTTATCCCATGCCTCATAACTTTCTAGATGAGTCTATCGTGAGGGACCTTATCAAGGTCCTTTGTTTATTACCATTTAAACTATAAAGAAATTCCTTGCACGTTTAGGAGCTCCGTGAGCTATGGTCGTAAACTGTATTGCAGTCCCAAACATTGGGAAAATTACCTTCCATTATTCTATCTCCACTCGGGAAAAATATATATGTTTTGAACATTTTCTGACTAGATAGACAACTCTAGTAGTTCCAAACACCTTCCCAGCTGCCACGCATTCCCTTAATCTCTGCATTGCTCTCTACGTGGCTCTTTTGTTCGCAGTCTCTCAACTGATACTGACATATCTGTCAAAGGGTTCCTTCCCCTTAACCAATCTCTCTGCTCGGAGACGCATTCACAAAGTGCATTTGAGAACCGGGATATTCCATATTAAACTCTTTTAATCTATTGTTTGTATTATTTGAGATCTCAAAAACAATTGATGTAAACCTTTTCAACTTGGTTATCTTGTCTAGGACCTTCGTCATCTTGATTTTATCCTGCTGTTTTATTTCCTAAATTCTATTCCACGATGACTGCAATGACAAATTGCATCATTTTCCACAGCACTGACATCAGGTTTATTTGCTTCGATTTCCCTGCATTTACTCCTGTTTCATTATTATCTATTTGTACGTAAATAGCAGTGATAAATAACAAAGCTGTATAGAAATTGACAGATGGATATCATAATCGCATTTAATCTTATCTAGGGATAAATTAGTGATTTTATGTTTGAGCTGTTTTGTCCATGATGCTTATTCAAAGACACCCAACTCAATGATTTACCGAGTGGAACAGTTTTGTTTCGAACGTTCCCATTTGCAGCGATACGTCCTCCAACTGGAGAAGACACAAAATGCATTATGAGGTGCACATTGTGAAATAAAATATTATTCATGAATACATTGGATACAGTAGATCTTCTGCCAACTTGCATTTCATTTTCAATTTGGTCTTTGCATTTGTTCCCTTTCTTAACACCGGGAAACATAATAATTAATGGTCTACTTGTGTCTTTTATGTATATTTTTCTTTGAAAGTAAAACTGAGCTGAGGTACGGGGTTGGCTACTGTAAGGTACAAAATAAGAACTCCAATTTAAGAACAGAATTTTCATTATATTTCCGAACATGTGAATATAATAAACGAATAAGTCACCACAATAGCAAAGCGGTTAGGGAGACCCTATCACAGCTCCGAGCGTTCCGGAGTTCGGAGTTCAAATACGGCGCCATCTGAAAGGGGTGCCAGTGCATTCTCTCCGACCATGTGGGTTTCCTCTGGATGTTTCAGTTCCTTCCCGCAGTACAAGCCATGCTGTTTTGTAGATGATTTGACATTGTAAATTGTCCTGTGATTTTTGAGGTCCTTCTTTTGTCGGATTCGATAAAGACAGTTGTATCCCACTTGTCTACGTTATATGCAGTCCATGGTGGTGGGATATGGCTTCTGTCCTTGTTGTAGAATTCCACTCCCCATGCAGCTGGTGAATCAAATAGAGCAGGAAAGACCGATGCAACATATATTGACGGAACACACTCAACATTCTAGGAACGGCTTCTTCACTGCCGCAAAGAGATTTCAGAATGGAGAATGAAGCCTTCCATTTCTACCACAATTGTTTTTGCTATTTTTATACTAATTACTTATAAAAATATAAAATATTAAATACTGTTCAATATATTGATAAATAATTATACTGACTGCCAATGGAAAAAATAACGTTCCTTCTAGCTATCCGACCAAAATATGATTAATATTTTTATTATTTACTGCGGCTGTGATATTAACTAACATCATTTATATCCTACCCTGCAGATTTCACTGCACTTTCGATTTTGCATATCATATGCTCGCGACCTGACATTGAATTGAATTTAATAATATGTTTCAGGTAATTTATTTTAAAGGAAATAATTGACAATTACATTATTGTTCCCAAATCGATTCTCTGGGGAACTGCATAGAGCATATAACAGGCACATCGTCTTTGTTTTACAGAGGGCTGGCAGTGGAAGTTTCATATGCGGCTCCAACAGAACAATGCATGAACCAGTAACGGATCAATTATATTTAATTTTATACCCCGTTCTTGCGATTGTCGGAATTCCAGGTAAGGCATCGGATTGTAACAGTGTTTATTATTGATGCTCAGTGCTGGACTGATTGACTTTACGCCATCTCCAACAGCGTCTGTGGGCGGGTATTGATTTTGCAATATCACAATCATTCGTAAGGTGTTCAATTAAAAAAAAGATAAGCTTTATCTAACCATCATAAGCTATTCCATGGACTGGGTAATATACGTTTCAAATGTACAGTGATGTTCTGTCGCCCTAGTTCTCAAAAACAAAGAAAATTGGCTTAGACATTGGCTTTATGGTAAAAGCCAGAGTGTTGGACTAGATAATTGACTCCCTGACTGGAGTGCCACAGGGACCGATGCAAGATCATTTGTTGATTGTCATTTATATTAAAGATCTGGATGATAATATTGTTGATGGAATCAGTGAATTTGCGGATGCAACCAAGATTGTGATGTATTGGATACCGAGGACTAGCTGGAATTAATGGATAAGAAATGACAGTTCGAAGTTAATGCAGGCAAGTGCGAAATGTTGCACTTCGGTAAGACGATCCAGGGTCGATTTTAGACTGTGAATGTTAGAGCTTTGAGGACTCTTGCCGTGCAAAGGGTCTGGGAGTACTGGTCAATTATTCATTGAATGTACTGTGATAAATAGATATGGCAGTAAATAAAGTTTTCGGCCCATAGTTCTTGATAAATAAAACCACTGAGTGCAGAAAAATATTGTTCTGTTGAAGTTTTATAAGACGTTGGTGAGACCAAATTTGCAGTATTCTGTGCAGTTTTGGTCATTTACCTACGGCAAAGATGTAAATAAGTTTGAAAGCACGCAGTGATAATATACAACACTTTTTTTTGCAGGGACTGAGATATCGAAGCTTAAGTAAAGTTATCATAGGCTAGGACTTTATTCATTGCAACACAAAATATTGGGTCGAGGTTGGATAGAGATGTACAGAAATAAGAGAAGTTTAGGTAGAGTAAATGGAAGCAGGCTTTTTCGTCTGTGGCTGGGTGGCACTACAACTAGACGTCGTGGGCTAGGGGTAAAATGTGAAACGTTTTAAGGAGAACATAACGCAGAATACCTTCGGCTATAAGGTTGTGAGTGCATGGAAAGAGCAGCCAGCACAAGCGGTGTATTTGATCCCAATTGCAAAGTTTAAGTGTCGTTTCGTTGGCTATATGCATGGTAGCGGTATTGCGAGCTATAGTTCAGGTTCACATCGATGGGAATCGGCAGTTTAAAATTTTAGGCAACGACTACATTGGCCAAAGGGTTGTTTCTGTTATCTTTTATATAAGTCTCGGAATGTCGATGACTATGATCGGTTTATTTTCTTTGAGGGGATAACATAGAAACATAGAAAACCTACAACACAATACACGCCCTTCGGCCCACAAAGTTGTGCCGAACATATCCCTACATTAGAAATCACTAGGCTTAACTATAGCCATCTATTTTACTAAGCTCCATTTGCCTGTCTAAATGTCTCTTAAAAGACCCTATGGTATCCGCCTCCACTACCGCATCAGGCAGCCCATTCCACGTACTCACCACGCACTGAGTGAAAACACTTAGCCCTGACATCTCCTCTGAACCTACTCGCCAGCACCTTAAACCTGTGTCCTCTTGTGGCAAACACTTCAGCCCTGGGGAAAAGCCTCTGACTATCCACACGGTCAATGCCTCTCATCATCTTATACAACTCTGTCAGGTCACCTCTCATCCTCCTTCGCTGCAAGAAGAAAATGCCGAGATCAATCAAACTATTGTCATAGGGCGTGCTCCCCAATCCATGAAACATCATTGTAAATCTCCTGTGCACCATTTCTATGGCCCGCATCCTTCCTGTAGTGAGGCGATCAGAACTGAGCACAGTACTCCAACTGGGGTCTGACCAGTGTCTTATATAGCTGCAACATTACCTCTCGCCTCCTAAATTCAATTCCACGATTGATGAAGACCAACATACCGTACGCCTTCTTAACCACAGAGTCACCCTGCGAAGCAGCTTTGAGCGTCCTTTGGACTCTGACAGCAAAATCCCTCTGATTCTCCACACTGCCAAGAGTCTTAACGCTAATGCTATATTTCCCCATCATATTTGACCTATCAAAACGAACCACCTTGCACTTACCTGGGTTGAAATTCATCTGCCAATTCTCAGCCCAGGTTGGCTAATCAATGCCCACTGTAACCTCTGCCAACCCTTCACACTGTCCACAACACCCCTAACCTTTGTGCCATAAGCAAATTTACTAACCCATCGAACCACTTACTCCTCCAGGACATTTATGAAAATCACGAAAAGTAGGGTTTCCAGAGAGATCCCTGACGCTCTCCTCTGGTCACCGGCCTCTATGCAAAATACGACCCGTCTGCAACCACCAGCAAGCCAGTTCCGGATCCACAGAACAATGTCCATTCCGATCGCATGCCTCCTTAATTTCTCAATAAGCCTTGCATGGTGTACCTGATCAAATGCCTTGCTGAAATCCATATACATTACATCCACTATTTCTCCTTCACCAATGTGTTTAGTCACATCCTCAAAATATTCAATCAGTCTCACAAGGCACGACCTGCCTTTGACAAAGCTGTGCTGACTATTCCTAATCATATTATACCTCTCCAAATGTTCATAATACCTGACTCTCAGGATCTTCGCCATCAACTTACCAACCACTGAGGTAAGAGTCACTGGTCTATCTCTACTCCCTTTCTTTAATAAGGCAACAACAGCCACAACCCTCCGATCCTCAGGAACCTCTCCCGTCTCCATTGATGATTGCCAGAGGCTCAGGAATCTCCTCCCTCATTGCCCACAGTAGCCTGGGGTACATCTCATCCGGCCCCAGTGACCTATCCAACTTAATGCTTTCGAAAAGCTCCAGCACATCCTCTCCCTTAATATCTACAGGGTTATGCTTTTCAGTCCCCTGTAAGTCATCCCTACTGTCGCCAAGGTCCTTTTCTGTAGTGAATACTGAAGCAAAGTAGTCATTAAGTGCTTCTACGATCTCCTCCAGTTCCATACACGCTTTTCCACTGTCACACTGGATTGGTCCTGTACTCTTTCGTCTTATCCTCTTGCTCTTCACATACTTGTAGAATGTTTTGGGGTTTTCCTTAATCCTGTCCGCCAAGGCCATTTCATGGCCCCTTCTGGCTCTCCTAATTTCATTCTTAAGCTCCTTCCTGCTAGCCTTATAATCTTCTAGATCTCTATCACTACCTAGTTATTTGAACCTTTCATAAGCTCTTCTTTTCTTCTTGACTAGATTTACAACTGCCCTTGTACACCACAGTTCCTGTACCCTACCATCCTCTCCCTGTCTTATTGGAACGTACCTATGCAGAACCCCACACAAATAGATAGATAGATAGATAGATAGATAGATAGATAGATAGATAGATAGATAGATAGATAGATAGATAGATAGATAGATAGATAGATAGATAGATAGATAGATAGATAGATAGATAGATAGATACTTTATTTATCCCCATGGGGAAATTCAACCTTTTTTCCAATGTCCCATGCACTTGTTGTAGCAAAAACTAATTACATACAATACTTAACTCAGTAATAATATGATATGCATCTAAATCACTAACTCAAAAAGCATTAATAATAGCTTTAAAAAAAAGTTCTTAAGTCCTGGCAGTTGAATTGTAAAGCCTAATGGCATTGGGGAGTATTGACCTCTTCATCCTGTCTGAGGAGCATTGCATCGATAGTAACCTGTCGCTGAAACTGCTTCTCTGTCTCTGGATGGTGCTATGTAGAGGATGTTCAGGGTTTTCCGTAATTGACCGTAGCCTACTCAGCGCCCTTCGCTCAGCTACCGATGTTAAACTCTCCAGTACTTTGCCCACGACAGAGCCCGCCTTCCTTACCAGCTTATTAAGACGTGAGGCGTCCCTCTTCTTAATGCTTCCTCCCCAACACGCCACCACAAAGAAGAGGGCGCTCTCAACAACTGACCTATAGAACATCTTCAGCATCTCACTGCAGACATTGAATGACGCCAACCTTCTAAGGAAGTACAGTCGACTCTGTGCCTTCCTGCACAAGGCATCTGTGTTGGCAGTCCAGTCTAGCTTCTCGTCTAACTGTACTCCCAGATACTCTCTGATCATTTACCACGTATGTTCCGTGCGTTTCTCTGAGAACGTCTGTTCCCAATTTATGTTTCCAAGTCCCTGCCTGACAGCCTCATAATTTCCCTTACTCGAATTAAACACTTTCCTAACTTGTCTGTTCCCATCCCTCTGCAATGCTATGGTCATGGAGATAGAATAGTGACCACGGTCTCCAAAATGCTCTCCCACTGCGAGACCTGGCACATAACCGACTTCATTTCCCAATATCAGATCAAGTACAGCATCCACTCCTGTAGGTTTTTCTATATGCATGCTTATCTACACAGCCTCCTGAACGCACCTAACAAACTCCACCCCATCTAAACCACTCACTCTAGGGGGATGCCAATCAATATTTAGGAAATTAAAATTTCCCACCACAGGAACGCTGTTGTTATTACTCATTTCCAGAATCTGTCTCCCTATCTGCTCTTCGATGTCCCTGTTACTATTAGGTAGTCTATAAAAACACCCAGTGGAGTTATTGACTCCCCTCCTATTCCTAACTTCCACCCACAGAGACTCCGTAGACAATCGTTCGCTATCTTCCCACTTTTCTGCAGCCGTGACACTATCTCTGATCAATAGTGCGACGAATCCATTGCGTTTGCCTCCCTCCCTGTCCTTTCTGTTACATCTAAAGCCTAGCACTTGAAGTAGCCATTTCTGCCCATGCACCATCCAAGTCTCTATAATGGCCACCGGATCATAACTCCAAGTGCCGATCCACGCTCTCAGCTCATCTGCTTTATTCATAATACTCCTCGCATTAAAATGGACACATCACAAACTATCCGTCTGTGCGTGTCCGGTGTCTATCACCCGCCTATCTTCCCTTTCACATTGTCTCCGAACTTTCTCTATTTGTGAGCGAGCCTCCCTTTCCTCCGTCACTTCAGTTCTGTTCCCACCCCCAGCAATTCTAGTTTAAACTCTCCCTAATAGCCTCTCCACTGGGAAATTACTGCCCTTGGGATTCAAGTGCAAACCAGTCTTTTTTGTACAGATGGAGGTCTTTGAGCTACAGCTCCAGTTCCCTGACACGGTCTCCAAGGAGCTGCAGCTCGAAGCACCTGGCGCAGATATAGCTGTCCAGGAGGGTGGGAGTCTCCAGTTCTTCCCACATCTGACACAGAAAACTGGTCTCGCACAAATACTTTCTGTCTATATTCTACACAGATAACTTTTACCTCGACCATTTATCGCCGAAGCCCCTTTGAGCCAAAGCCTTCCTACTCTGTCTCCTGCTCCTCCGACGCCTGCTGTATAAAGCTGTCCTATTTTTAAACTCTTCCATCTGTCAGGAGCAACAAATAATCTGCTGGGAAAAAAAAGCTTATTATGTCCGGGTTCGTGAGAGAGGAGAAGGAATTGTATCCCGTCCGGGTGCAGGATTTCGAACGAGATCTTCGAGGATCACCGCGCCTCTACTGATGCTGCTGAATCCGCGTCATTACCTCAGAAATCTGTTTCCTGTTGCAGTTTGCATTATTTGCAGACTTTCTTTATCACAGAAGCATGGCAGATTAGCTTTCAGTAGGAAAGGAGATGGATAGGAATAGAGATTATAATACATAATTATAAAATATTCACAATAATTTATTTCGCTAAACGAAAATGGGGAGGGTTAGGAGGTAGATGTTCGGAGGTAGATTATGGAGGTAGATGTTCTGCTGTCTAATACAATATGTCTGGGTAAATCATTAGTGTGGGATTGGCACTCTGCTTGTAGACAGCAGGAACATTGTCTTTTTGCTCTTTTTTTTCATCTCTGAAAACATCCCTGAAGCAGAGTAATAATTTGCATTATTTAGGTCCATTGCTAACAAGGTTGTATGGGTGAACTTTGAATGTATGTATCCCAGTGTTGCCTGTATCTCTTTGCTACGACAGCTATCTCCTCCTCTGTAGGAAGTTGCGTTTTTGAACATTTTCCGGAGTCAACGATAAGATACAGTATTGTCAAGGTCCGGTCCGTAAAATCTGCATTCCGATTCACGGTCCGGTCCATGATTCTTATTCCAGGGTTTCTGGTTTCCACCAGTTTCTGTTTAATCAGCTGATTTCGTTTGGGCTGGCTTCATAAATAGCTTTAGGATTCAGCCTGTGGCGGCTGGATTACTCCTGTCCAAACCCCTTGTTTGTATCCCTTCTCTTCGCCTTTTTGCCTGGAGCCTTGCCTCTGCCTGGAGCTTTTCCTCGCTTCGCCTTGCCTCTGCCTGGAGCCTTGACTCGCCTCGCCTTGCCTTTGCCTGGAGTCTCGCCCTGTATGGAACCGTCTTTCTGTGTCCACGCCTTCTCTAGGAATGTCGGGCCGTTTGTTGCTACCTAGCGATGGGAACTGCTTCTCTGTGTCCACGACTTCACTAGGAAGGTCCGGCCGTTTTGCCGCTACCTAGCGTTGGTAACTCTCTCGTCGTGGTCTATGTTCTGAGTTATGAGTCTCGGTCCTACGTCCTGTACCCAAGGAGGGGTCCCGGCTCGGCGTTCAGTGTTCCTAATTCTCCCTCGACCTAGGCTCTGGGCTCTCGTCAAGTCCATTTGCCTCACCCTGCGCTGGAGTACTTTGCCGAGCCCGGTGCTGGGATTCCCTCGTCCTGTGCT
Organism: Hemitrygon akajei; assembly: GCF_048418815.1. Classification (NCBI taxonomy): domain Eukaryota; kingdom Metazoa; phylum Chordata; class Chondrichthyes; order Myliobatiformes; family Dasyatidae; genus Hemitrygon; species Hemitrygon akajei. The sequence goes on from NC_133124.1 coordinate 168,264,485, forward strand.
GAGTTTCCCTTGTCCCGTCGAGGAGCCTCACGTCCAGCCCTCTGCCTCTCCTCGTTCTGTAGCCACGTTTTGTCTTCATCAGTTTCTGGAGTCCGAGCCCGAGTCAAGACCTAGGCTCTTGGTCCTTGTCCAATCCCTGGCTCGGAGTCCAAGCCCAGGCTCCTAATCCCCAGTTCCATGTCCTGGTTCCACTATCCTCGTCAAGTCCTAGCCGAGGCCCGGAATCCTTGTCTTGTCCAGGGCTGGTGTCATGTCCAGGTTATTTCTTCCACACTTTCCTTGCTTCCTTCTCACGCCGTCCTGTTCCTGGTCGTTAAGTGTCTGTGGCTTACATTTGGCTCCATTCCCATCGCCCCCCCCCCCCTTATGACAGATATTGTGTGGAGAATGAACAATTCTGAAATCACAAGGTGTCTGAGTATGGAAAGCAAATCAAATCGATCTGGAGATGGTATATAGATGGATGCTGGTATAGTTATCTGAAATGGTGCGTTGTTCGCTATTCCAGGTAGCTAGCAAAAGGCTTCTCTTCCACTTGTATAATTTGCCAATGAAGGAATATCGCTTTTATTGACAAGAATGACATATTCGTTTCGTGGGTTTATAAGTCAACTAAATTACATTCAGTCAGATATTTTTCAATTAATATGCAGTATTTATCAGTATGTAATAATTACATTGCTGTCATCATCTAACCATAAGCAGTGGGGAAACTTACTTCTAATGTTATGTGTCCCTACAGGTGTTTAATAATTTAGGCCAGTTACAATCTACCCTGACGAATTTTGACAAACAAGTGAAATATATTCCAACCACATTTTTACTCCATTGTTAAAATGAAACAAAACACACTCTGAGATCTGGAGTCATGGTCTTCCGCATCAGGTGGCGTCCATCAGCACCACGTCACTCACATAGTATTCAAAGGTATTACAGAGAAAGCACTACCTTGAACGATCTCAGAATGAACCGTCTATACGAAATACGGAATAAAGAAATACAACTTTCAGAATGATTTAGCATAAAAGACAACAGAAAGATCACAGGAGCTGGGAAATCAGTTGGTATATCTAAGTGGTTGGAAAGAAAGTGTAGACTACTGAAAATATTTTCACATCCAGAATGACTGGTATTTTACATGAAAGTAAATATCAAAACGTAGTTCAACTTAGCCTGACTATTTAGCAATATGTTATATAGCAATTTTGACCTCCGAGATGAATGCGTTAAAATGATCATCCATCCAGTAAAGAAAATCTATTAGGTCACCAGTACTGTGAAAGAAAACAATATTGATTTACATGAATGAATGAAATTTCGTGAGTGTGTCGTCATGTACAGAAAATTCCTGAATGGCTCGCAGTTTTCACACGGCGTTGGCTGAAGAGAAGGAGTATTTCCAATGCACACCTAGGTGTTGTGCAGGTTTACAGGGTGAGCGTTAGTACTTACAACGTGTCATGAGGAGACAGTATTTATCTGAACTTGATATTGATATCAACTCATAACATGCCTTCAATACCCAAATGTGTTCCCCCTCTACAGATGCTGCTGAACTATAATGGTTCCTCCCGACGTTTACATTTGTTTCAGGTTACAGATTCTTCAGAGACTTGTGTCTCTTTCCCTTTTTTGAAGTCAGTTTAATTCTGACATCTCATGCATTGAAATTCTGTCTGCCTTCTCTTTCTTGTCAGTTAACGTGGTGGCTGTCGTGATCTTGTCCCGTGGAAATTGCGGTCTCTCCGGACGCATAACAAGTTTCCTGGTGTCCATGGCATTGGCTGATTTGGTCGTCGTTCTCACCAGCGTGGTCCTGAACAGAATAATCGGCGTTTATTTTCCTGCCAGCTTCCTCTCCATTACACCTCTGTGTAAACTCAAAACATTCCTAGTTTACTCTGCCAAGGATATATCGGTTTGGTTAACAGTCGCGTTCACCTTTGATCGATTTGTGGCAATTTGTTGCCAAAAAATACGAAACAACTTCTGCATGGAGAAGGCGGAAGCGGTTATTAGCATTGTGTTTGTTTTAAGTTGTTTACGAAACATCCCTTGGTGCTTTGCACTGGAACCTCTGTTCTTTGTTGACAGCACACCTTGGTATTGCGTCTTCAAGCTGAATTATTATTCTTCAGCACCGTGGCGCGCCTTTTCATTTCTTAATCACATTTTAACACCATTTGTTCCACTAATTTTGATTTTACTGTTCAACGTATTGACGGTGAGACACATTGCTGTGGCCAGCAGAATCCGCAAGGCTCTCCTTTGCAAGAAAATTGGCGAGGCGGAAAATGATTCCGAGGTAGAAAATCGGAGAAAATCAGTTATTTTACTTCTCAGTATATCTGGCAGCTCTATACTCCTGTGGATGACCTTTGTTGTGCATTACTTATATCTTCGAATAGCCAACGTTTACAATTACACGGGTAACGATGACCCGGTTTACATCCTTCAAGAAGCTGGATACATGTTACTTCTACTCAGCTGCTGTATAAACACGTTTATTTATACCGTGACCCAGTCTAGGTTCAGAAAGGAGCTGAAGAACTTGCTGAAATACCCATTGAACATAATCATTCAATTGATTAAATAGGATAATAATAGGATGTTATTTTTAAAGTTTTTTAAACATTATTTATTTATTAAATTTTAGAAATTACAAAGAATAAATGTGATGATAAAATAGTAAGAAAAATAATATTGACCCTCCCTCCTCCCCTTAACCCTTATCTAAAGAAAGAAAAAAAGGTAAGAAGAGAAAGATTGCTTGGATATCGGAGGATCCCCACACGCTCCATGGAGTTCAAAATAATTTTGATATTTATTTTTATTTTCCCCAATTACTTTATAATTTTATCTTCAAAGGACCTATGTATTTAATCCTATCTTTTGTAAGTATGGAAACCAAATTTTCAAAAATATATCATATTCATTTCTTAGATTATACGTAATTTTTTCAAGTGGAAAACAATTATGTATTTCATTATTCCAACGATCCATAATTAAATATAAATCAGATTTCCAAGTAACTGCGATAACTTTTTTGGCTACTGCCAATGCAATTTTTATAATTTTTTTCTGATACTTATTCAATTTATGTTTCGGTATTGCCCTTCAATGTCTCCTAATAAAAATAATAGTGGACTCTGTGGGAGTAGTACTCCAGTAATTTGTTCCAATAAAAGTCTTAAAATTATCCAAAATGGTTGAATTTTAAAACAAGACCAAGTAGAATGTAAGAAAGACCCAATTTCTTGATTACCTCGAAAACATTGGTCAGACATATTTGAATTTAATCTATTTATTTTCTGTGGTGTTATATATAATTGACGTAAAAAATTATATTGTATTAATCTAAGTCGATCATTTATTGTATTTCTCATACTATCAGAACATAATCTTGACCAGTTTTTTCCATCAATTTTAACATTCAAATCAGATTCCCATTTTTGTCTTAATTTATGAATTCCTAATTTAATTGTCTGTTTTTGAATCACATTATACATACAAGATGTATATTTTTAATTTTTCCTTTCTGCATTAATATTTCTATTTCACTAGGTTTTGGTATCAACATTGTTTGACCCAGCTTTTCTCGTAAATAGGCTTTTAATTGAAAATAACAGAAAAGGGTGTTATTTGATATTTTATATTTATTTTTTAATTGATCAAACGACATCAATATACCTCCTTCAAAATAATCACCTATATATTTAATCCCCTTTTGGAACCAATTATGTAAAATTTATTATCCATTGTAAAAGGAATAAGCCTATTTTGAATTAAAGTTCTTTTTGCTAATAAAAATTTCTTTATCTCATCGTCCATATTTACCTTATTCCATAAATCAATCAAGTATCTTAATATAGGAGATTCTTTTTTTTCCCGTATTCGTTTGGATTCCCATTTATATATAAAATCTTCTGGTATGTTTTCTCCTATCTTATCTAATTCTATTCTAATCCATGCCGGTTTTCCTTCATCAAAAAAAGACGCAATAAATCTAGGTTGATTTGCTTTATAATAATTCTTAAAATTTGGAAGTTGTAACCCTCCTAAATCAAATTTACATGTCAATTTTTCCAATGATATTATTGACATCTTTCCTTTCCAAAGAAATTTCCTTACATATTTATTCAGTTCTTGAAAAAACTTCTGAGGTAATTGTATTGGTAAAGTTTGAAATAAATATTGTAATCTAGGAAATATATTCATTTTTACAGCATTTACTCTACCTATTAATGTTATTGGTAACATCATCCATTTATCAAGATCCTCTTTTATTTTTTTAATAATGGCAAATAATTTTGTTTATATAAATTTTTTACTTCATTATCAACTCTAATACCTAAATATTTTATCCCATTTATTGACCATCGAAATTGAGTTGCTAATCGACATTGATTATAATTTCCTTTGGTAAGGGGTAAAATTTCACTTTTAGCCCAATTTACTTTATAGCCTGATACTTTCCCATATTCTTCCAATCTAAAAGATAATCTTTGCAAAGATTGCAATGGGGTTGTTAAATAAATCAAAACATCATCAGCAAATAAATTAATCTTATATTCTTCTTGATTAACTCTAAAGCCCCCAATATCTGAATCTGTTCTAATTAATTCAGCTAATGGTTCTATTGCCAATACAAATAAAGTAGGTGATAATGGGCAGCCTTTTCTAGTTGACCTCGTTAAACAAAATGGTGTTGAAATCTGACCATTTGTAACTACTTTAGCTTGAGGATTAGTATTTAAAGTTTTAATCCATTGTATGAAAGATTTTCCTAACTCATATTTTTCCAATACCTTAAATAAAATATCCCACTCCAATCTATCAAATGCTTTTTCTGCATAATATGATGTTCTTCATCAATTACAGCGCGGCATTGAACACCATCATCCACTCAAATCGAATCAGTAAATTCCAAAACCTGGGCTTCATACCCTCTTGTGTAATTGATTCTGGATCGCCTCAGTGGCATACCACAGTCAACACGGATTGGCAAAAAACACCTCTTACGCATTGTCCATCAGCACAGAACCGGGGTGGGGGTGGGGGCTGGGGTAGTGGTTGAATGAGTACTTAGACCCCTTATCTAAATGCTTTATACCTTTGAATGTGTGGCTAAGTACAGATCCAACACCATGCACAAGTTTTCTGTAGACACCAGTGCTGTGGGCTATATTATATGCGGTGATGAATCAGCATACAGGAGGGAAATTGAATATTTGTCTGAGAGGCATAACGGTAATACCTCTCACCGAATATCAGCTAGAACAAGGAACTGTTTGTCGAACAGGAGAGAGAAACCAGACATCCCAGAGCCCGTAATCATCGGAGTATCAGAGGTGGAGAAGGCCAGTGAATTTAAATTCCTGCGTGTCAGTATCTCAGACGACGTGTGCCAGATCCATCATGTAAATGTAATTACGCTGACAGCTCTAGTTCCTCAGCACGAGACGAGTTAGACGAGAAGCTAGACTGGACTGCCAACACAGATGCCTTGTGCAGGAAGGCACAGAGTCGACTGTACTTCCTTAGAAGGTTGGCGTCATTCAATGTCTGCAGTGAGATGCTGAAGATGTTCTATAGGTCAGTTGTTGAGAGCGCCCTCTTCTTTGTGGTGGCGTGTTGGGGAGGAAGCATTAAGAAGAAGGACGCCTCACGTCTTAATAAGCTGGTAAGGAAGGCGGGCTCTGTCGTGGGCAAAGTACTGGAGAGTTTAACATCGGTAGCTGAGCGAAGGGCGCTGAGTAGGCTACGGTCAATTATGGAAAACCCTGAACATCCTCTACATAGCACCATCCAGAGACAGAGAAGCAGTTTCAGCGACAGGTTACTATCGATGCAATGCTCCTCAGACAGGATGAAGAGGTCAATACTCCCCAATGCCATTAGGCTTTACAATTCAACTGCCAGGACTTAAGAACTTTTTTTAAAGCTCTTATTAATGCTTTTTGAGTTAGTGATTTAGATGCATATCATATTATTACTGAGTTAAGTATTGTATGTAATGAGTTTTTGCTACAACAAGTGTATGGGACATTGGAAAAAATGTTGAATTTCCCCATGGGGATGAATAAAGTATCTATCTATCTATCTATCTATCTATCTCTGCGGAGTTTGGGCATATCATTGAAACCCTTGGAACATTTCTGTAAATATGTCGTGGGAAGTGTATTGACTAGATGCATTATGCTGTGCTATGTGAAGACAAATTAGTTTAGGCGGAACATCCTTCAAAACAAAATGGATTCGGCGCAGTATACCACGGGTAAAACCTTCCCAACATCTTGTGGACAACTAAATGGAATGTTGACATAGAAAATTAGCATCAATTATCAAAGATCCTCACCACCTGGACCATGATTTTCCCTCCCTGCTGCCATCTGTAGAAGGTACAGATGCCTTAGACTCGCACCACCAGTTTGAAAAAAAAACAGCTTCTACCCCTCAACCATTAGACTCCTGAAAAAAAGAGGACTGCATTCATTTCAAAGCAGCTTTATCTTGTTATTTCATACACGTTATTGCCCGGTATTGCTATTTATTAATCTCTGTATTTACAAAGCCTATTTGAAGTTCCTGTTCTATAGAATTGCTATGAATGCAGGCAGAAAAAAGAATCTCAGGGTGGTATGTGGTGCGATGTCTGTACTCCGATAATAAATGTTCCCTTGAACTTTGAACTTTCAGCATTATAGTACTTTATAATATTATCTGATTCTTATATAAGTAGAATCAAAGGAATTGTCCATGTCTTGAACACACAATGATGGGGACAGTTATTTTCATAACGCACACGACAGGCTAACCAGGTGAAACACCCTGGTTTCCTTGGTCGAGTAAGTTTAGGAAAGACAACCTCCGGCCGCGACGAACTCGTGAGATTGACGGGCGCTCAATCCCTCCCAACACCTCGGTTTGTGTGAATGCCATGTAATTTGAGAGGCTTACACATTAATGCCACAAAATAATGAACAAAGCGTTGCACGCGAGTAAAGGAATTATATTTATGTATCTTAACTAATGGGCCTGTAAAGAATAACATAAAAAGGGACTATTATAATTAAACAGTCAAGGGTGCACAAGTTGGAGCTCATCTTGAACTTCTCTGTCACTCACGCTCTGGACCCTCGGTCAACGTAAAAGCACATACCATCTTCAGAACGTCGCTCACAATCCATCTCAAACAAACTGGTCTCCCCCCGGAACATACGCTACGACTGGTTCTCCCCAGCGTCTTCTCTCTCCGTCTCTTTTCGAGCAATAGCTCAAAACCGAGCTTTGGTATCCATCAGCAAGCAAACCTCTCCTTAATTCGACCATTATAATTGTTTGGCACACATTTCTCCTCATTTCATATATTCAACAATAATCCAAACAACCATGAAAGTAGTACAGACTGCTCTGAAGGAACTGCCAAAATGAAATACATACAGCATAGCAGTAAAAATATCACCAGAGCATTACATTCTTCGCCCAAATCTCCCCCACCATCAAAATAGTCATGTCCTCATGACTGTGAAATGACTTGTTCTCTCGTATTAATAACACCGTTTTCAAAGTAATATCGTGATGTCAGCATTCCCAAACCATTTGTAAAGGGTAGTGACATATCTCCCTGGGCGGATAGTCGTATAACTCTGTTCCCCAGGTGATAGATGGGCCAGGCTATCAGAAGCTCTCCTGACTCTTTGAGACTTCTGCATCCCACCATTTACGTCTTCAGTTTCAGACATTCCTTGGGATACTCCTGGTCTACACGACAAGGTTACCCCCTGTCTACTACTTGTGCCCTCCGGCAACTCAGGTCCCTCTGCCAATCGGCTGAGAGCTTCTTTCCCAGTTATTTTAGAGCTCAGCCCCATGTGTGGTACAGCTGCAATCCTGCCTGTTCACAAATAGTCCCCCCGATTTCACTTGCGTCAACGTGAGAAGAGTTGGGAAGCTCTTCTTTAATTAATGGGTAGTTCGCAAAAGGCAGTGTGTACCACACCCCAATTTCTCCTATTCCGAGTCCGTCTCCCATTCAGGGCGGGGGCCGATCTAATACTTCCTGCTGCTGACCCTTCTGTCTCTCCATTTCCCCGCAGTGTGTTTGCTATCTGGTAATACCCACTCTCAATTACGGCATCCTTCAAACAGGCCACAGCATCCTCGATTCTCAGGACTGTATACTGGTCGGTGGCTGTACTCCTGTTCAGTGTCCGATAATCCACTGACATGTGAATTTCCCATTTTTCCTGATGGCTACCACCATCCGAGACACTTGAGGGACTTTGGGCACAGTGATAATCCCAGCTGCCTTCAAATTCCACAGATACTGACGAACGTCCTCCACCTCTGCAGGTGCCAGTCGCTGCGACCTTTCTCTGAACAGGTGAACCTCTGTTACCCAGACGATGTGGAGTGTACACCCGGAACAACCCACTTCAAACTAGTCAGTAGAAGAGACCTTACAGCTTTAACATTTTCTCTATCAACCTCAACTTCCCACTTCCAGGTACTAGGAAGTCCCAACGTTGAATGACGCGGCAGTGAAATGTTTTCCTTTCTCCCCAGCTTATATCACAGGGACACTAAATATTACCGTCACAGGGAAGAAGTGTGCCATTGTCATACCCAGCCTGAGAGACTTCCCGCTCTGAAGCGATCTTGTCATCTGGTTCATCGGTACAACCGAAGGCTTCTGCGTACCCCAGGACGTAAGCTAGAATCCTCTCTGAGGTCTTTCAGAGTATCCACCAAGAGTGCGTCAGACATAGACATTCCTGGAAATTTGAATTCCCCGTCACTCTTGCTGCTTTCCCAGGCTGTAACACGACCTGTTTGGACTGTTTGAACCACACAGTCAATCGTATATACTCATAATCTATCCCAGTGTGCCCATGCACTTCCTCAAAAACACAGGGTGGATGGACAATATTTTCAAAAAGCTGTCTCCAACTTCCGCCTTACAGATTCCACAAGCATCCTTACAATAGAACTATTCGTCCCCGCAGCAAATTAACCGTCCTCTCTCTGGACCAGATCCGGACAAACCAATACTGATATATCAGGGGCTATTCCCACATCATCCTACGAAAAGTAAAGCTTCATTGACAAGAAAACATCGTACAAATAGTCATCTGTACAAAGACCCCGGAGTTCTCGTGCACTGAATAGTGTGAATGGTTAATGCGTCAAATACTGGTTGCAAAACGAACGGTAGAGCAAAGTGACCAGCAAGCCTGTGTCCAGTATGGCTGTAGCATAAATACCTCTGTTAGTAGTGATGCACGACAGCCTGACCCACTAAGCCTTCAGAATTTTTTTTTTGTTTGTTTGATTTAAAGGCGTCCATGATACATTGCTGGGAACGTGTTCCGCAGGAGACACCAGGTCAATCCCTCACTAGATCACCGCCTGGTGTCCCTCTTCACCACAGATATAACAGACATTCGCTTGCACCCCTCTTCTTCGTCCGTCCACTAATAGGATCCAACTCCCTGTCGGCTTTATTGTGCGTGATGGCCGTTTCCGCGATAACTGCCGGAACATCTGAGTCTGTGCAACGGACCAGTTATTCCCCAGGAAGGTTAGGGCTGATAGTAACTCAGAATTCCCACTCCTCCCTGGGAGAATTATTAGACATTGCAAATTCGACCACGCCTGCCTCTCCGTCCTCAGAGACGACAGCATCCTGTTTTTGACGACTCCGCCCCAGCTGCGGGAGAGTCGGATTGCGTTTCCACACGCTCGCTGCAATCCCCACCTCCTGGAAAGAAAGGACATCCCAAGGCTCCTCCCCCCACCCCCCCAAGTACCTCCAATAGTACTAGGCAGTTCTGTAGCCGTTAGGTCTGAACTTAAGTCTGTGTGTCTGAACTTACACAAAGTATTTCCCCGACATTTTATCAAGCCTCCACTCAGCCTCAGCAGCATCTGTAACCAGGTATTGAAATCACTTTAATGAACAATAGTTTAACACAGACTTAAATACGCAACCCACTGTAGTAATGCTCAAGACAATCACAGAACATCCAACGAAATCGATCCCAGACGAAACCCCCACAATGAAACACTCTGGTTTCCTTGGCTGTGTAAATTTGGGGAAGACAACATACGGCCCCGACAAACTCGTGAGGCTGAGACGCGCTCAGTCGCACCCCAAACACTGGTTTGTGTGGATGTTGTTTAATTTGCTACCTTTACAAATTAATACCACGAAATAACGGATAGTAAACTGCATGCGATTAAAGGAATTATAATTATGAATTTGAAATAAAAGTGTTAGTAAAGAATAACAAAGAGAGAAGAGGTCATTCTAATTAAACAGTTTTATCTCATTTTGAATTTCTCTGTCATTCACGCGCTGAACCCTCGGTCTACGTGAAAGCACAAATTATCTTCTGAACGTTGCTCACAATCCATCTCGAACAAACGGGTCTCCCACTGATTGTATGCTACTAATCGTTCTCCTCAGCGTTTTCTCTCTCCATCTTCACTCGAACGAAAGCTCCAAGCACAACCTTCTTGTTCCTCACTAGAGAAAGTTCCCCTTAATTTGACTATCCTAATTGGAAGGTACACATTTCACCTACTTTTTTTTATCTTCAACAATAAACCAAATAAGCATGAAAACGGACAACACTGCTCTTCCAGATCTGCCAAAACTAAATACATACACCATAACAGTAAAAATATGAACCAGCTCATTATACAACATTATGAAAATTGATAGGACTTTGCGTCAGTAATCGGCGTTTGCAAGCGAGCCTCGCGGTGTCTCAAAGAATATGCGCAGTGTTCTTGTGAGAATGCCTTCCTTTACAGGGGATCGCGTGTGTTTTAATAGTTGCAGCCTGTTCGAGGAGTATTTCGACGTATATAAGCTGGGAACGTGCAGTCTGGTGAATTGCAAGATTTCCCTTGAATCTCTCAGTATTTACAGGGTGTCAATTTGATTTCGATATTTAAATGTCTCCAGGAATACAATAATATTTGCGACTGTGAACACAAGATTCGGGATATTTGTTGTGGTCACCGAGTATATGTTTCCATTCACGGGGTGTAATGGGAAGTGTCTTCAGATTTTATCTGAAACTGATATTTGTATTCTGCTGGATATTTTCCAGCCTAATCATAACACCGTAACAATGTGTCTTCCGAATCTAAGCTAATTTCCGTGCAGCAGTTCACCAGAAGATACGATCGAGGAAATGACGCCGGAAATGCAGAAAATTAAAAAGAAACATTTTTTTTTCTTTTCAGCATCGGCCAGATTAGTCATATTGCGAATGTATTTGGAAGTGTGCTCTTCGTGTTCTCATTCTTTGCTTTTCCCTTCGGACACTTAGAGTTGTGCAAATTGATTTAGGACATATTTGATCACAGACGTTCCTCGCTCTGAAACATCAAGTGCTCCCATACAGAATGTTGTGCTGTCTGAACTGTTGGGTACGTCTTCCTGTTTAAAATTGCACATATCTTGCACAACAGTAGTACTTATGGTAATATCGAGAACAGCTACAGGGAGTAATTAAAATAGTGAAATTTCCGATTATCCTTTTGTTTCCACTATTTAAAGGTTAACGTAACCATATCTCTGTGTCAAGTGTGTAAGATAAAGATCGACAAAAATCGACAAGACCAGAGGTGAAGCTACAATATCAGAGTTGAACGATTAGATTCAACACGGCAAGGACGGCAGCGGTTCAGGTAGGAAGCACATCACATCTTTTTCAGAGTCAACTATGTATGGGTAATTAAGTATTCGTATACTGGGTATTTTGTAAGCTACAATCTTCATCTCAATGACCCCAATAGAAAAGGCCCGGAAATCTATTTATGAGTTTGCCCTTCACTGTTCAGAATACTGTATGATTTATCAACTGCGGGCAATTGCTGAATTGAGAACATCTTGCTCGGTGATCCTCCTGTTAAGTTCTGTTCAGCAGCTGTGCACTATCGGGAAGAAACGATGACAAGTAATTGGCCGCCTCCGTCCTCCTCATTCACTAACGTAATTAACAAGCAACTCCAATCGATGTGAGGTAAACTATTTTCTTTTTCGGATTAATATGCAAGCATGACATTAGGTCTGTCTCCACACTGGTGAATGCATTGAGCCAACTGAATTTTTGATTGAGAGATACTGCAGCAGTACAACTAAAAATGGGAACTGAAGTAAAGGAGGAATGGTTACTAATATGGAGACCCTTCGACGTCCTTAATAGATGCTTGTAAGGAGTCTCTATACGTCATGGCCAGGTAATGAATGAGTTTTAACCATATTCGCGGATATACTCGCACAGTCTAAAGGCAAAGTGTTAGGTTCATATGTCATTGTAAATTCTGTTTTGATTAGGTTAATTTTATTCACCATTGTCAGCTGTTGCTCGGGCTGATTCACTATATAAATACATAGGCTGCAACTCATAAAAAAAAGAAACATAATATAATTTTATGGGGAATGGGTGGGTACTGTACTCCTATAATTCACTAGGTTATAAAATACTCTCAGTGAACATCACTCTACGTGCAAAAGGGATAATATAACACAGTCTCGACCAAGCTGTGATTTAGATCCCAGTTCTAAAACGTCCAATAGAATTATATATTATTATGATAATCCAGCCGAAATCTTTAATTAATGAAATATTTTTTGCGGTTGCTTTCCTGCAACCATTTTACACAAGCAACCTGGTTTACCAAATCCTATCCCATTCAATCTTCAAGGAAGATTGATCATCCACGGAGTATTTCTGTCACTAGTTAATGTGGTATAAATTTCCATAATATATGGGAAAATAGGTCTTCAAAATCGTTGATAGATTGGAAATTATACTTTCATTTAATTTCTGTCAAGTATGACAGGTTGTATGATTATTCTTGGATTGTATTTTTAACACCATTTTCAGAAGAAATGTGTCCTTAATTAAAATGCAAACATGTGAAATTTGCACACACACACACACACACACACACACACACACACACACACACACACACACACACACACACACACACACACACACACACACACACACACACACACACACACACACACACACACACACACACACACACACACACACACACACACACACACACACACACACACACTGGCTTTCCAATCTACTTTAGAGATATGGACCGCAATCATTAACCGAAGGTCCATGAACGCAGTTTTGAAACGACCGTAATGAATATTATTATATTGCGTGCCGTATGATGTAGGCGATAATGGCCTTTGCCTATGATTGTTCTTTTCATTTGTTTTGCAAGAGAAGTGGTTTGCCATTGCCCTATTCTGTGCAGAGTCATTACAAGACGGGTGACCCAGCTCTTATCAGTGATTATCCGCTTTGTGTCAGTTGTCGCAGTCTTATGATCTGCAGAGGCTGTTCATATGACCATACAACAACTGCTTACCTGGCTACTCCAGAAGCGTCGAATCTCTAGCCCCCTTCAAAGAGAACAGTATATTTTAAAATGCATGGAGTATGACAAACGTTAGTTAGTTATGAGCAGAGTATTTTTGCGTATTTATTTCGATTTTCCAACCGTTGCTTATGGCAAATACATTTCAATACACTTTTCAGGATTTTCGTTATGAATGTACAAAATAATTATTAGTGAAATATGTTGCTATAAACAAATAAAAATATTTTACATATCTACAGAATACATCTCACATGGACAGAACTTACATCAATATACTAAATGAATGCAAAACTGAAAGAAATACGACACACGCCTAATTGCTTATAAACAATTGTTGACATTTTACACGTACGGAGATGCTTTGCTGTCCTAATGCTTGGAAGGTAATCCGAAATCGTACAACGTTATGTGAATACTGCATCCTCTTTTATCCAGTCCCTAGTTAGGGCTTCTCTTCTATAACTCCGATATATCGAACACAAGTCCGATATTTTTTGTTCTCAGTTTTTGTGATTCAACGAACGTGTTTCCAGAAATGTTTCGAAGTAATGTTCGGGCAACGTATTGATGGTGTTAGAAGAAATCATGGTTGAAAGACAGGTATCTGCCATCAAATAAATCGATGGCGTTTGCCGACATGCTTCAAAACCTGTACTGTATCGACAGCCACAATCACATCTCGCAGCGCATTTCTCGAACCTGCAGACATTTGTGTAAAATATATAACTTACCTAGAACATAAAACGTTACAGCATTGGCCTTTGCAACCGTAGTTCCGAACCAGCTAAAAATAAAGCGAAAGACTTAAAAACATATCCTTTGCACGTCAACGACGTCCACGTCCCTCTATCTTCGTCATAGTCATGCGCTTTCTTGAACGTCTGGTAAAACGTTCAGTGATCATTAATGGAGAATGTGTGGAGCAGGTTAAGACCTACAAGTATCTGGGAGTACAGTTAGACGAGAAGCTAGACTGGACTGCCAACACAGAGGCCTTGTACAGGAAGGCACAGAGTCGACTGTACTTCCTTAGAAGGTTGGCGTCATTCAATGTCTGTAGTGAGATGCTGAAGATGTTCTATAGGTCAGTTGTGGAGAGTGCCCTCTTCTTTGTGGTGGCGTGTGGAGGAAGCATTAAGAAGAGGGACGCCTCACGTCTTAATAAGCTGGTAAGGAAGGCGGGCTCTGTCGTGGGCAAAGTACTGGGAGAGTTTAACATCGGTAGCTGAGCGAAGGGCGCTGAGTAGGCTACGGTCAATTATGGAAAACCCTGAACATCCTCTACATAGCACCATCCAGAGACAGAGAAGCAGTTTCAGCGACAGGTTACTATCGATGCAATGCTCCTCAGACAGGATGAAGAGGTCAATACTCCCCAATGCCATTAGGCTTTACAATTCAACCGCCAGGACTTAAGAACTTTTTAAAAGCTATTACTAATGCTTTTTGAGAGAGTGATTTAGATGAATATCATATTTTTACTGAGTTAAGTAATGTATGTAATTAGTTTTGCTACAACAAGTGTATGGGACATTGGAAAAAAAATGTTGAATTTCCCCATGGGGATGAATAAAGTATCTATCTATCTATCTAAACCTCTAATCTAATTGCCAGCACCACCAGATCAAGCAATGCAGTCCAGTCAATCACCACTCTCCGAATAAACAACTTACCCCTCACATTGCCTTTGAATTTACCGTCCACCTCATCCAATGCATGTCTTTTTGTAAGCTGCGAAACAGTTACTTTCTGTCCAATCCATCTATACCTTTCCGATCCGATCTCCAATCTGCCTCTGCCGCTCTAAAGTAAAAAAAATGAACACAAGTTGATCCAAATTCTAATGATAGCATACGCCCATTAACGAGATAGCATCCTGGTAAATCTCCTCTCACAATCTTCAAGTTCTCAATATCCCTCCTGCGGTGAGGCGACCAGAATTGCGTGTGATACTGCAAAGGGGGCCTACGTAGAATTTTATCAAGTTGCAACATAATCTCTTGACATTTGAACTCAGTGCTTTGACTAATTCCACGCGCCTTTTTCTAGCCACTTTCATGGAGCTGATTACTTTGATCCCAAGAAATCTCTGTTCAGCAACACTTCTTAGGATTTTGCCCTGGACATCATATTCTGTCCTTGAATTTGCTGTATAAAAGTGCAGCACAACACTTCTATGCAGGTTAAAATTCACCTTCCATTTTTCTGCCCATAGCCACAACTGATCTATACGGTGTTGTAATATTTTCCAGCCCTGTATGTCATTCACAATTCTACCAAGGTTGGTATCATCCGCAAATTTACCAGCCTACCCATATAAAATATTAACTAGGTCATTTATATAAATCACAAACAGTCGAGGGCCCTGCACAGATCCCTGGGGAACACGACTTATTACTGATCTCCAGGTCTAATAAGTCTTTTGAAACATTACCTCTTTTATATATGTGTACGCCTTTTTGAATCCAAACAACTATTTTGATGCCGGCTTTAAGTATCTTGATCTTCTTGATTAGTCTCCCATGAGAAACTTTGTCAAATATTTAATAAATCTATGCAGACAGTATCCACTTCCCTACCTTCATCCAGCTTTCACGTCACCTTGTCAAAAGACTCAATCAAGTTTGTAACACACGACATATAGGCCATAGAAAAATGCTGGATGACTCCAGTACGGGCATGGACTTCCAAATGCTCATATATAAAATCATGACGAAATTCAGTGACACTGAGACTCACTGATCTGCAGTTGCATTATGTTACCTTGCTCCCTTTTGTAGAGGTGCAACATTACCGTTAGGTAGTTCTCCTTTTTCTTCTTATCTCAGTTCATTACCGCTCTGGACATCGAAGTTTCCCACCCATGTCCTTCCTTGTATCAGTAACATATATTTCCTGTACACTGTGCTGTTAAACTTTAAACACCCTCCACATGTCCGATAGGGAATTGCCAGTACAAACGTTTTCCAGCATCTGCAGATTTCCTCGTGTTCACTGCTGGAAAGATTGTGTTGAAGTCTATCTAAAACTGTTGATAGATTCTTCCTGAATGTTGTACATTAATGAGACTTTAATGTAATACAGTTCGTTATAGTTTCACTTTTACACGTATTTATGATGCAAATGCGATGCCACGAACGATACTGATACTGTATATATTTTGCATTATTTTGTCAACATTTTTCACCAAACGTAAATGTGGAAGAATGAACAGTAAGCGGTTAATCTTACTCCGACTCTGCCTTCATTGGTTCCGGTTTAACTTGGTGTTTCGTCAGAGTTTCAACACACTGCACAAGAACACTACAGAGCCTTTATTTTATGTGTTTCTACTAAGCCATCATGAGGACATAACTATGAAGTTACAATTATATACTCGCTTTGGTGTATTTTCTGATATTTGTGTTCGAACGTGTACTGGATGGGGGGGGGGGATTACACCGTATTTACACCGAAGTATTGCACTATTGGCGAGGTGACGGCGGTTGACCCTAGGCAAAAGGAGGCAAATAGGGGCACGGATGCTACATTTGTGGGGTTTCTCGTCCGGGATTTGAATTTGTCAGCTACAGTGTAATTCGCTCCCGTTTAAACGAGGGGAGATGGATTCCAATAAGATTGAACTTTGATGTGATATCGAGGGAGTACCAGTTAATCATGCCTGCATATTAAGTGGGGTGGACATGCGTATCTCGGAACAAGTGTTATTTCAATGTTTGAGTACGGTTAGAGCTATCGGTAAGGTTCAAATCTTAGGCAGAAAGATTGGTAAAATGGGGGATTTAGGCTTTGTGTTAGCGCAGATTGTGCTGACGTCTTGGCGGTGGGACTGCCACCATGTATCGGTGACATCAGTGATAGGGTCCATGGGACGTGCAGATTGTCACAGAAGAAAGGTTTGACGTGTCTGACGGGACACCAGAGGAGTTGCCAGCCGCTGGGGGGTGGGGGTCAGAGATTCTTAAGAGCGTGTCCTGTCGTTTTTGAAGGATGAAGGAAGGGAGTGGACAGATTTGGAAAATGTAATTAGTTCTCCACTCCCACGGAAGGGAGAAGCTTCGGAGTTGGCGTCAACCATTAACTCTTTGGTGAACAAGGGGGCGGGTCCTCGTCAGAAGTTAAGAATTTTCTCAGCGAGGACTCCCACCCCCGAAGGGGAGAATGATTTTGAGACCTGGAAAAAAAACATGGCCGTCGGCTGCTGGGTGAATGGCACTGTTTTGATTAAGAGAAGCGTCCGAGATTGGTTGACAGATAGAGAGGGGTAGCAGCTGAGGTAGTAAAAGACGTGAAAGGTAGAAAAAACTTGGCTACTTGGAAGGAGTATCTAGAAGCATTGGAGGAGGCTTTCGGTCTGACGAGGGGCACAGTAGAGCATTTACGGGGGATTCGGAGCCTGTGTCAGGAGAAAGTGGAAACGCTTTCTGAGTATTTTTTCCGGGTAGAGAGAAGGCTAAGATGTTGGAGGCGAAGGGATTCATTTGTTCGGAGACGGAGGTGAATCAGATAAGGATAGGCCAGGTAGGTAGAGGCATGATGTGATTGCTACGAGTCTCCAGCAGTCCCGAGATCGCAACCCACCCACCCCCCACATCTTTTGTTCAGTTGCTCAGAGAAGTGAGGGAGGAGAAGGACGAATTGGAGTCGGAAGGGGGCTCCGTCAGTACGGCGCAGTCCTCTGTGGTAGCCCCTTGTAGTGAAGTAACTGCATCCAGCTTCAGTCGGGAGATAGTGAGAGAGGTTGCTGCAGGTGGAGTCCCTACGCGTGAGGGGACTAATAAAGAGGGCCCGTCTCTGAAGGGACGGACTGCACAAATACCCGGGGTGGCCGGTGTCCCTCGAGAAAAGGTGTATGTTATAACTGTGGGGAAGAGAGCCACTTCAGGCGGGAATGTAAGCTATAGGGAGCCCCTTGGATGTAGATTCCACGGAGGTCCCTGTAGGAAGGGGTCGGCAAACTAAGAGCAGACCCAGTGAAGGAACAGCCTGGAGTCTCTGGGAAGATTCGTTCCCAGCAATGTGCCACGGGACTCTCGAGAGGAAACGACCCTATCGCAGAAGGATTCGTGGGACCCCGATCCAGTGTGTCGATCCGGGTAGAGGGAATAGATAGAAAATCCATACCCAACGCTGGGTCTCGGGTCACGCTATTGTACCGGTCGTTCTTCAATCAGTATTTGTTGCATTTACCCTTTATGCCCTTCAGTGACCTGGAAAATTGGTTTGTCAGTGCTGGTGATTACCCATACGATGGTTATTTGTCCGTGAGGCTGGAGTTCCTAGAGGCCTTGGTGCTGGTTTGCCCGGACCCAGTTGCGACTGGAGGTGTGTCAATTCTGGTAGGGACCAATACCCCTATTGTGCGGATACTCCTTGGGTCTTACAAAGAGAAGGCGGGTGAGGAATTTTTGGCGACCCTGTCGGTGCACCCAGTGTTTCAAGCTGCCTTTAAGGAGGTGTGCGGTCGCACGGGGCGGGACTCGGCATTGGAAAGTGGAACTATATGGTGTGAGCAGTCGAAGCCCAGGGTGGTAGGACCCGGTGAAGTTGCGATAGTGTGGATCCCCGGATACTCCGGAGTGCTTGAAGGTACTCCGGAGATTCCCGCCTGGATTGCTGGTGAGAACCGAGCTGTAGAAGTTCTCGGTGGTACAAGCATGCCGAGTAGTGGTGAACATCAGGCATACCACGCAATGGAGAGGTCACTTTTAAACGAGGGATGACCCTGGTGCATTTGTTCCCGGTGACGGTGATGCATTGTGCTCCCGTGAGGCTCCCTGGGGGAGGGAAGGCAATTGGAAAACAAGAATAAGTTGACCGATGGGGCTTTTAACTTTGGGCCTCGCCTGTGCCGGAGAGTTAGAAGCAGAGAATGGTGGAGAAGATGTTGATGCTGAAAGATGTTTTTTTTTTCCCTAGACGAGTTGAACGTGGGCTGGTTCAGGAGCACTCGCCACACCATCCGAGTGACTGAAGACACCCTGTTTCGAGAAAGGTCGCGGTAACTGGCCCCTGCAGCAGCATTTGTGTAAGTTGAAGGAAGCTGGTGTCATTACGGTGTCGCACAGCCCTTATGCGTCCCCGATAGTCATGGTCAGGAAGAAAAATGGGAAGATTCGTATGTGTGTGGACTATAGGACCCTGAATTGGCGCACCATCCCTGACTAGCATACGGTCTTCAGGGTCGAAGACTTGTCTGAGTGGGGTGAAATGTTTCACCGTATTGGATTTGAGGAGTGGATATTACCAGATTCTGGTGGGTGAGGCGGATAAGGAGAAGACGGTCTTTATATACCACCTGGGACTTTACCGGTTCGAAAGGGTGCCCCAGGGCATATCGGGTGCCCCTGCCACCTGCCGGAGGGTCATGGAGAAGAACGTGGCGGATGTGAACTTGCTTGAAGTGCTGGTATATTTGGATGACCTGATAGTATTTGGATCTACCTTGGAAGAACACGAAGCGAGGCTTATGAAGGTGCTCAACCGGCTGAAGGATGAATGATTAAAACTTTCCCTGGACAAGAGCCGGTTTTATCAGACGTCTGTTAGCTATGTTGGACATATAATCTCACAGGGTGGAGCAGCTGCAGTAAACACAAAGTATACTGCAGATGTTGTGGTCAAATCAACAAGTAGAAACTGACGAAG
The DNA here is from genome assembly GCF_048418815.1 of Hemitrygon akajei. Taxonomy (NCBI): domain Eukaryota; kingdom Metazoa; phylum Chordata; class Chondrichthyes; order Myliobatiformes; family Dasyatidae; genus Hemitrygon; species Hemitrygon akajei. Next base: position 168,284,567 of record NC_133124.1, read on the forward strand.
GCTCTCGGTCCGAAACGTTGGCGGCTCGTTTCGAAGGATGCTGCCCGACATGCTGAGTTTATCCAGCTTGTTTGTACATGTGGAGTAGCTACACACCGACTAAGATCGAAGCGGTAACCACCTGGCTGAGGCTGCAGACTGTAAGCACTCTGCGCTCGTTGCGGGAGTTCTTTGGATACTACCGGAGATTTGTGAAGGGTTACGCCACGTTGAGCCATTCCTCGAGCGCTTCTGCGTGGCTACCCTCCTGTGGAAAAGAAAGGGAAAGGAAGTAGGGGACGGGAGGCTGGAGAAAATTTGAATCTGGCACAGCCCTTTGGACAGAGATGGGATGACCAATGTGAAGCGGCTTTTCAGTCACTGAAGGAGATGCTAACTCAGCCGCCGGTGCTGGCTTTTACTGACTCCCGAATGCCCTATGTGTTACATACCGATGCCAATCGGGAGGAGTTAGGGGCCGTCTTGTATAAGGATCAGGGAGCCGGGCTGAGGCCGGAGGCTTTATCAGCCGGAGTTTGACATCGTCTAAGAGGAACTATCTCATCTACAATTTCGAGTTTCTGGCGTTAAAATTGGCCGTGGTGGATAAGCTGAATGACTATCTCTACGGGGCCAAGTTTGAGGTGCGGACGGACAGCAACTCTCTTACCTACATCCTGACCGCGGCGAAACTGGACGCCATCGGTCATTGGTGATTGGCGCCATGTCTGCGTGTGATTATGGCCTGAACTACTAGCCGGGGAGCCGGAATGTCGATGCGGACGCTTTATCCCGACGGAGGCACGAGCATCTGGAGGGGTATGTGGAGTGGCAGAGAGTTCCTGTATCTGTGTTGAAAGCCATGTGTCAGCTTGCTATCACCGCGCAGGCTGAAGAAATGGAAAGGCCAGATCGTGCAGTGGACCCATTGGGGGCGTCCGATGAAGCGCTACCCCTGGTTTACTGTGATCTGACTGCTCTGAAGACGCCGCAGCTACCGGAGTTGAGCCCTGGGGAAGTTGCAGCTGCTCAGCGAGATGACGCTGGCACTGGCACTATTTTGTATGAAGTTGATAATGGGGAGCATGGCCCGAGTGGAGAAGACACAACACGGCTCAGTGTCTCTGTTACTGAGAAAATGGTCTCGGTTGAGGTTGAAGAACCAAATGTTATACCGGGTAACGTCACTCCCGGATCGAGCTCGGCGTTGGCAGCTGGTCCTGCCTGAGAAGCAGGACCAGCTGGAGGGTTGTGATGAAGTCACTTCATGATAACTCTGGACACTTGGGGTTGGAGAAGACCTATGGATTGCTCAAGGACCGGTTTTATTGGCCCCGAATGAGATCGGAGGTCGACGAGTACTGCCAGTACTGCATACGTTGCATAAGCCTGAGGACGCTGGCTGTACAGGCTGCTCTTCTGTCCCACTTGCAGACTGCGGGGCCTTTGGATCTGGTGTGTATAGATTTCCTGGCCATAGAACCCGATACCAGCAACACGGCGAATGTCTTAATCATCTAGGACCATTACACCAGGTATGTTCAACTGTTCCCCACCAAGGATCAGAGGGCAATTACGGTGACAAAAGTGCTATGGGAGAATTTTTTGTGCATTATGGGCTTACCCGGCGGATGCATAGTGAAGAGGGACGGGATTTTGAGTGTAAGCTGATCTATGAGTTACTCAATATGCTGGGAATTGAGAAATCAAGGACCACGCCCTATCATCCGCAGGGTGACCGGCAGCCAAAAAGGTTTAATCGGACCCTGCTAGACATGCTCGGGACCTTGGAGATCAGCAAACACAGTCGATGGAGTCAACAATTTCGATATCTAGTTCACTGTTAGAACAGTACCGCAATGACACTACTGGGTACTCGCCCTATTGATGTTCGGGCGCGAGGCAAGGATGCCCATTGACCTCTGTTTCGGGACTGCCGCAGGTGAAGTATCGTCAAAGGCTTACTTGAAGTATGTGGTTGATATAAAGAAAGAGCTAAAAAGGGCTTATGAGTTGGCAGGGAGGCAGCCGCCAAGCAGAATCGGGGAATAATGAGGTATGACCAGAAGGTGATGTTCTCCCAACTCGCCGGGAGACCGACTCCTTATAAGGAATTTGGAATTGCCTGGGAAGCACAAGCTGGCTGATCGCGGGTCCGGCACGCCCTATGTTGCGGAGAGTCAGTTGCCTAACTTACCGGTTTTCTGAGTGCTGCCCAAGGATGGGAAGGGGCCCGTCAATATTTTCCATCAGAATAATTTGTTGCTTCTGGGGCGAGATGTAAAAGTAGAGCGGGAACCCGAGGTTCTGGGTGGAGGAAGAGTCCAAACCGATAGAGACGGGCCCGGGCTCAAGCCCTGTGGCGGATACTGACTCGGGGGCTGATGACTCGGACAATTGGTACATGCTCCAGTTCGCTCATGCGATTGTGATGGATGAGGAGGCTCCTGGCCCTTCCCCCACTGGGTTAGACAAAGTAAGGGGGGGGGGCTAGTGATGGGCCGTTGGGAGTACCACAGTGCCTTGGAGAGCAGGATGTGGGGCAAGTACAAGAGATAGGGGGTTCGGAGGTGCAGAGGGGTTTGGGCGACCGCTCGCCGGAGGGTCCATGAGTTTCCATGAGTCTTCTGTAGTGTCCAAGGTGGAGGAGTTAGAAGAGGGAGTGCGCAGGTCTCAGAGAAGTACGCAACCCCAAGACAGGTTGGCCTATGTGGCTTCCGGAGAACAGGATGTGATCTCCACACTTTAAGGGAGTTATGTCACTGCATTCTGCACTTGGTTTGGGCTTTGTGTTTTGCAGGAAGGGTTGGCAAATTAGCTGAGCGTCATGAGGGCATGACTAAATTTGATCGGGGCAGAACGTAGGGCTCTCAGTACCAGTACATGTGGTGTTAACAGTTCAGGCTAACAACATGTCTTCTCTGTATTGTTATAATGAAATTGCTTCTCTGTAATCTTACTTAATGCTGTAATGGGTTTCTGTGTCTGGAATGATTGGGTTATAACTGCAGATAAGTGGGAACTAACCAATGGAGAATTGTTATATTATTTTGTTATCTTGTGAACTGAGCGGGAGTTCGCGGTCTGTTTCGAGAGGCCAGTGAGGAGGTCGGGCTGGTGAAGAGGGGACAGTGGTTCCAGGGCGACGGATACTGGACGTCGGCGGTTCGGACGCTGGCCGAAGGCTCGGAAGGTCGTTGTGGATGGAACCAGAGGCGTGAGCTCCAAAGTATTAAAATATTATGTGCACAGACTGATAAACTTACTGATTTGGCGCCTTTAAGTTATCTGTTTCTACTAACCAATCACTAAGAAATAACTATAAAGATGCAATTATTTACTCGCCTTTGGTGTTCTGTCTGATATTTGTGTTGGGAGCGTGTACTGAGGGGCCATTACACCGTATTTACACTGAAGTATTACACTATTGGCGGGGCGACAGCGGTTTGCACTAGGCGAATGGGGGTAAATAAGGGGCACGGATGCTACACACATTTTATTTATTCGATTACATACCTACACATTAGTGTCCCGGTGGCAATTCCTTAGTAGATCCTAACAGTGTGGTTGCACCCGTCCTATTTCTGATTTCTACCCAAACGGACTTAATGTCTGAACCCTCTTTTAGGTCGTCACTGAATGCAGCTGTGATATTGTCCCGGACTAATTATACAACTCATCCGCCCTCTTTTACCTTCATATCTATCTTGTCTAAAACATCAAGAAGTTTAGCAGATTAATCAGCCCTTGCTACACCTCCCTCTGCGAAAATTCAATAATGGCCAAAACAGTATAGTTCCATGTTCTTCGTTCATCACCTTTTCCCATAATACTCCTAGCATTAACATACGGATGTTAGTTAGATTTTACCTTGCTGTGCTTTCGCTGACATCTAATTTCTAACACGATCCTTTATTTACTTTTCTAGTGCTCCGGTTTGCAGCCGTCAGCAAAACTAGTTTGAACTCTCCCAAGTAGCATTGGCAAATCCCTATCCCACACCCCCACTCCCATAACAGTTCATTGTAAACTGTCTTTCTTGTACGGGTCACCATTCACCGAATAGTTAAACACTGTCCCCTACACCATCTCTTCAGCTTCTCGTTCATCTGTGCTATCACTCTAGTACTACAAACACTATCTCGTGGCAGTGTGAGTAACTCGGCGATTGCTACCTTAGAGGTCCCTCTCCTCAGACCCTTTACTTACTCTTGAAACTAACTGTGGAGGACTTCTTCCCTTTTTTTCTCATACCATTAATACTAATATGCACCACTTTCTCTTGTCCACATATCTGCATTAAATCTCGAAATATTCGGCATTCCTCTAAAATTTCTATGCAGAGAACTGTGCACATTACTCGAAGTTTTTGTTTCTGTAAAATCAGTTGCTTACTCTTTTATTTAAGGCACAACAGATAACGATAAGAGAGGCACACGCCTTCTCATCTACCAAATGGAACTGTGACTGATTAGTCTTTCTTCATGCAGTGGGCGAATTGGAGCCGGTTGGTGTCTCATCGGGGATGGAGGCTGGGGAGAAACTCCAGCGATGTAGATTCGGCAGCAAAATTGCATAAAATATCAGTGGAATTTTTATGTTTCCTTGTATGTACGTTTCCCGTAATCGTCGTGTGGCCCTCCACGCACCAGCTTAATTCTAAATAAATGCTGAGGTTTGTAGGATCTTGTCACTTAATATACACCGGGGCCAGATTGTTGTGTGATTGAGGTGAACTGAAAGGACTCTATGACTCCACGCTTCCGGGGATTTGTTACGGTAGAGGTTGTTGTATCTAGAACAATGTTTATTGAATTCGAACTGAGCGCCACTGTAAAAAAAATGATAAATTTTTCATTATTTTCATGTGTTGTGCCATAATTTCATAGAGTAATACATTTAAAAAACAAGGTGTTCGGCCCCATTCGTACAAATGCACATGAACTATCATTTGGTTATTTCCAGTTTTCGGAATTTGTGTAATATCCATCGATACTTTTTGAACCAATGAATCTTGCAAAATTTCTTTTAACCTCTATAATTACAATGATATCAGTCACCATTTCTGGCGAAATATTGCATAATCGAACTACGGTGTAGAAAACTCTGGCCAATGATGTCACTTTAAAATCATTAGATTCTGGCATTAAAACTATGCGCTTTCTTTTCAGATTCCTGTAATCTTCAAAAATACGAACATTTTCTGCGCCCCTTCTAAATATATATTCAAATTTCTCGTTACAGGTAGTCTCTTATACCTTAATGAATGAACATGTCCAATTGACAATAATCTTATAATTCATCTTTTAACATTCTTCTGAAACTTTCTGAAACTTGTCCAGCACAATGGTATTGTTGGCAGAGATAGACCATCGGAAATATTTATGATAGCACAAGTGCAAATTAATAAAGTTATGAAAAATTTAAAAATCATGGTGCCAGGTTTTATACTTGGCACAGAATGTTCATCAAGGCAACGTAAACATAGTGCAATTCTAATTGCGGTGAATGATAAATGATAACTTAATTAAAATTGAAACTAGACGTATTCATATTTGCAGATGATACCATTGTAGTGAGCAATGAATCGCAGCACAAGTAGGAGAAAAACTACTTAGTAACATAGCATCATGAGAACATATTTTCATTGTATCCTGGTGCATCGCTGCAAATCTTCCTGCTTACACCAAAAGTTTTGTGGTTGAGATGTTTGAGAGTATTGAGATACAAGTTCTTACGATTGAGCATCAACAATATTCTGTCCTGCTGTAACCAGGCAAGCTCCCCAACTGCTCCTCTTCCTCCATAGGTTAAGTATATGCTGGTGTGACACAGTCTACCTGTGCTAATTTCATTGATGCGCCCTAGAAGGGGCCCTGTATAGATGAAAACTGTCTTGTTATGTCACCTGTTCTGACGAAGAGGCTAAAGGAAAAAAAAACTAGAGAGTTCTGAGGACTCTGCTCAGCACATCACAGAAACCAGTTTCCATTCCAAGGACTCTATATGTCCTTCTTGCTGCTTCTGTAAAACAACCAGCAGAATAAAATGCTCTACTCATAGAGGGCATTTTGACTTCTTCCTTCATTGATTTGACGGAAATCTGTGAAACCGCATTACTAGGATCAAGGAATGTTTCCATCCCACTATCATACGCCAGCTATTACAGTTCCTGAGTACAAGAACTTGGAGTAAAGACCCTGCAATCCAATGCTCTGATAATAGACATTATATACCTGCGCTGTAAGTTTTCTACAGGCGTTGTAATTGATTTTGCATTGCTTGGCAATGCATTATTACACGGTGCGTTGTGACAGAACAAAATAACAAACGATTTGATCTATCACAATGCATTGTGGAATGATCAGAAATGTAAGAATTGTTTCCAAGAAATATTCTTGACTGTATCTGAACACATGTAACAATAATAAACAAATATCAATTCCAATATCAGTTACGAATTTGTTTAACAAACGAAGACACGTAAATTGAATTTGACAACACCCTATTCAGAAGTCAATTTGTTATTTATCGTCTTTGTTTTCTCTTAGACATTCAGGACAGATATGTTCAGCTTGATCAGCATTGCAATATACGCAGTGTTGCTCAATGACGTGACAGATCTGCTTAAGTCGGGCAGGACCACAGCTGGCCTCCATGTTTCTTGGTAGCAAGTTAGTAGTTTGAGACAAAGAGGCAGGTATGTATTATGTTGCATTTACAAGTCGTTATCTGATGTAATATGATGGGTGAATTTGGTGGGAGAATCTGAATATGGTGTCAGAGTTGTCTGCAAACCAAGGCGACTTCTTCCAATTCTTCAGTAGAGCTGCTCAATTTTCTCTTTTAGTGTATTGTTTATTATTTTTGAATGTTGCTGGGGTCCTGTCCAGTCTACGATGCATGGTTGCAGTTCGAACTGGAGTTTGTTGGGTGGCATATTATTGCTTTCGGATTCGACTAGTGGCGAGGTATTTCAATATCTCCAGTTTTGGCCTGGAAACTGAAAGCTGCTGTTTCAAAAAGGCCTTTGTGCTTTGTGCTCTCTCTGTCTCTCCTTCTGTCTGTCTGTCAGTCTCTCTCTCTCTCTCTCTCTCTCTCTCTCTCTCTCTCTCTCTCTCTCTCTCTCTCTCTCTCTCTCTCTCTCTCTCTCTCTCTCTCTCTCTCTCTCTCTCTCTCTCTCTCTCTCTCTCTCTCTCTCTCTCTCTCTCTCTCTCTCTCTCTCTCTCTATCTCTATCTCTATCTCTCTCTCTTCTCCCTCGCGGTTACATCAAAAATGTGAACATCAACCCTCACCGAATCTGTTGCTGGTGTATAGAAAGAGCCTAAGACATCGAAGTGATGGAATTCACATTCGTTTTTGATAGGTGCTATATCGCGTTATTACGTAGGGTTGTGGTTAGTAAAATTCATCAGTGGTAGCTGTTACTCTCCAGATCTGAACGTCTACATTTGCAATATTACGAAGTCAACACCATTCACCCAACAAGATAAAGGTAAAATGGTACGGACTCATTTAGCGCACAAGTCGGTTCTTCAACCCAGGCATACTATGTATACTATCTTGCCCTGTGACCTTTACCATATGGTTCACATTCCTCTCTACTCCCAGCGACATTTTGATCTAAATAGGTTTTATTTGTTGCTAATGTACGCATTTCAAACAGAATTTTAGTGGTTCATTCCGATTACGTGGCTACTATTTGTTTGAACATCTGTTTGCATCTGAGATCACTTCATCAAGGGCTTTGGGCTGTCCTTAAACCATTATCTACTGCTTTAGAAACTACCCATTGCCAACCTGCCTTGGAAAAAAAAACTGATGGTTTCACACTGTCGTTGTCCCTCGTTATCATAAATACTTTCAACGTCATCGGGAAATTTCGGTTCCAGACAATAATTTTCAAGTCTACGCAATCTCTACGTATAAATGGGATCTCCAAATCCAGATAATATATTATTAAATCGCTTCTTGCACATATATTGTCATTTAAACGAAATTACTCTTAATCAAACGAGCTTTGTTTTGTCATTCCTCAAATATTTTCATTCCGTTAGTGTTCAGCATCAGTTAATATATTTTATCCATAGCCTAGTCTACAACTGTGTGCCCCGTTTAATCGCGCCCAACGTTAGCAAACTGCCATAATTTTAGTCCTGAGATGTATCAGCAGAAAGAATATGTCTTACCATTGAAGGTTGCTTGAATGATCAGCAAATTGAAAACTGGCTTAAGGTCTCAATTCTCCGGCATCAGCGATCTACATATCTACAGCTATAGGATAATCAAGTTCACAAGTCGACAGTCTTTAAAAAGAGACAGCCAAGCTGTGTCAACACGGAGAATTCAAAATCACTATTAAATGACGTAGGACACTGGTTGCGCTCTTTGTAAGTAGGTTTCACTTTGCCCATTTTGGTGGGTGCGTTTGTCGTTTGCACTTATCTGAAAATTCTAAGATTCACAGATTATAAATTAACATGTGTTATGAAAGTACCACAGCTCTGAGGGGCCGAAGGGTGGGGGACCAGCCCCCTCCTTCAAGAGAATCGCAAGATCGCTATTAATTCGGGTCTTGGACCCAGGAAATGAGAGACAATGCCACGGAGTTGACCATTGTTCTTAGAGGCACTTGTGTGAATTGCAACTCTATAGTACGTGCCAGCTATCAGGGACATGGACACCCTCGGGCAATGTGGTGTGGGGATGTCCTCACCCTTCCTTGATTGACATTTACAAATCTGCCAGCCATGATAAAAAGGAGACTGCTGCAGGCGGTACTCCAGCGACGCACTAGACGGAGACCATCGCTCATTCCTCTCGTAATAACGGGAAGCTGCTCGGAAGCCACGTGTGATTTGGATCCCCAAGCTAGGGAATCGAGTGGCTAATAACCCCGAAAAGGATTTCGGACTGACAACGAGGAACTCCCGTTCTCGATCTCACGCTTTGAGTCCAGAAGGCTGGCAAGTTTATTTTCTCTCTCCAACCCGTGAACACCCAGCGGACCCTCAAGTGGCAAAAAGCCTCCATGAACTGGCGAGACTTTCATATTTCAATTGGACAAATCGTTTAACCCCTAGACAACGATAGAGCTTAGTTCTTATTGAGTAGTACTACCCCTGCGCTTTAGATTGAGTATTGACGACGTATGTTATCTGAATGTTTGTATTAACCTTACGTGTGTGCCCCTTTATAAATAAAAACGTTTGAAAATGGCACCATCAGACTTCAGCGGACCTCTCTATCTTTGCTGGTAGGTGATCCAGTTACAGGATACGTAACACATGTTTCGGTAGAAATTTAAGTTTATCTCGCAGAAGCTGAATTGAATGTAACACTTGGCTCTATCAATCCAAGTTCGTCTAGGGGAAACGGCCGTCTGCCCGCCAAACTGTGTCGCACATCTTTTGTAGATGCTGGGTATGCACCCCGGCACACACGCAGAACGTATAATATCAGTCAGTACACAACATATTTTTAAACAAGTACACATTATAAATTTTACGGTGACGATGGGGTTAGAAGCAAAAATATAAAATAAAAAGGCATCAAGAATAGAGATTATGCAGTTCGTGTGCACGTTGGAGCTCACGCAATATCCTCTGTCCAACATTCGATTTCCTCTGAACTCCACGATCCTCGGACTGGGACCAACCAACGTTGGTCTTCCAGAGCGCTCCCCGCACGTCCTCTCTCTTTGCTTTGCTTCGCTTCGAACTTCCGGCGCACCAAGACAGGTTCCCATGCATGCAGATAGAATAACAAGTCTCCCATTGGCTAGTCTCCCCATCATCAGTAGTTATAACCCAAACATTTGAACTACAGAGAACATTAACTCATCGTTAACATTACAGAGAATACATTTTATGATATGCAGTTAACAGTTAACATTACAATTAATAGTATTGAGAACCCTAAAGGAGCGAAGTGTTTTTTTTGCTTCTGAAAGGAATATTGTCTATCTTATGTCATTTTTTTTGGTTTAGGCATAGAGCCATATGGCATGGGAACCAGGCAAGGCAGTTTTTACCGATTACCAATCACACATCTGACATATTGATACATATAGGTAACCTGCTCCATTTTCACCCGCACTCTGATTTACCCTAATACCTTCCACTCTCCATGATCTGATTGTTACACCTATTCATCGACTCCAGCGTTTCATTAGCCACAGGGTCCGACTACAGACCCTCCATCTGATGTCCTCACCTACCCGCATTGTCTGTCTGATTTGTTTCAATCACTTCACATTATTCCCTTGTTATTCCCCTGTCTGCCCACCTTCCATTGATTCCCCAGTTGCTTGCAAGGTCCTAATCTGCACCTTTCTGTCATCATTCTATCAGGGTTATCTCCGCCTATTCAAAGGTTTCACAGAGTCTTTTTATCAAGGAAGAATACAACTCTTATTTTGTTCTGAAATTGTTCAGTCCCGATTAAGGGTCTCGATAACAAATGTGAACTATGCATTATCCACTGCGGGTGCTACGTGTGGTGGGGAAATTACAAGAGCAGTTTCTAGTTTTCACTAATTTAATTATTTATATATTAATGTATTGTCCCACTCAGAAGCGTTGTGGTTAGCGCGGCGTTATAACATTTTCGGACGTTACAGAGTTCGGAGTTACATTCCGGCTTCTTTGTGTAAGTAGCTTCTGTACGTCGACTATTGGAATAGGCGATTTCTCCTCGGGTGTTCCGCTTTATGCCCGCAGTCCAGGGATGTATCGGGCAGGTTCACTGGTCATTGAACATAATGCTGTGATTCTGTTAGGGTTGAGATATTTCACTTTTTAATCTGAGTATGATTTGAAAGCATCGCACATGACTGTTAATATTTTGTCAACCAGGCATACTTCAACAATTGCGAGCAACATGAACACGTGGTACAGAAATGGAGCTGCGAGAGGAAGTGCTGCATGCAGGTACAAAGGGAAAATAGAATAATAAAGAGTCGACGTTCTGGCTTCAGGATTCTGAATCGTGAGTATTCTTTTGAGTCTGAGCCATTGAGGCATCGCCATCTTATACCTCAATACTTCAATAGAAGGTACCGTTTCCTTTCGCTTCCTGACTTTTGGAACCGCACGCTTAATAACTTTATGCATGCAAATAACTATCCCAATACTCATGTTTGCTTACATTCTTTAACTCTATTTATGAAAACAACGTTTTAGTATTTATCAGTGTATAATAACAGTGTCATTGAACACTAAAGCACAGAAACTGGCCCCTGGTTTCACCTAGTCTGTGCCGGCATGTTAATCTGCAAAGGCCTGTCGACATGCGCACATTCCATAACCCTCAATACCGTTCCGATGCTCGTTCCTTCAAATTCATCTTAAATGTTCAATTCAAACATCCCACATCTGTCTTCTGCTGTAAGCTCATGCCACACTCCAACAAAGCTCCATGTCAACATCCCCCATCATGTACCCCTTGAACGTCTCACTTTTCCCACTTAACCAATTGGCTCTCGTTCTGGAGTCACCCAACCTCAGTGGAAAAGAACTTACTGCATTTACTCTGTAAACCCTCATAATTGTGTATGCATCCATCAAATTTTGCTTCATTTACGGAATAAATTTCGGACCGATTCATGCTATGAAAATAACACATACAAAGCTAAGGCACAATGTATAAAGGAGTTGAAAGCCCAATTTTGGTTAACACTGTCATAGAATATAGAACATAGAATAAGCAAGGTAGTTTGAAGAAACTCGAATTTAACTGGATAGAACAGAGTTCAAGAACAGGTTATGAACACCATCAGTTCCTTCAGGAATAAATTGTCATATTTCACAATTAATTGATAGTTCTTACATAAATTCCAGACATCTGTAGAACACCAGAACCTCCAGCTATTCAGCAAAACACATACGAGGCTGTCAAGTGCTATTTTTTTGTTTCGGTAGCTGATCCGGTAGTTTATCAGCTAGTTTGGATTGTATGTTGGTCAATGAACTGGAATTGATTATATACCTTACGGTCAACTAACCATGAAGGCAATTGATCATCATATGATCTAATTCACGCCGACATTTGAGGAGAATCTAAAGTTGGATGTGTCGATATTAGAGTGTAGTAAAAGGCATGAGAAAAGCGTTGGCTAAAATTGAAAAGAAAATTTCACTCAGAGATATCAGCAAAACAGCAATGCCTAAAATTTCTGGAAGCAATTCGTATGGTATAGGATATATGCAGCCCAAAAATGAAGTAGAACTCTAAAGGCAAGATGACACAAGAGACGTCAATACCAATGTAAAAAAAAAAAGCCAAAGAGACGCAGAAAACAGAAATACAATTATGGGACGTTTGAACATTCGGGGGTGGGGTTTAAACACAAACAGAAGACAGCTGCAACGCATTAAGAAGAAATAGATCGATCACCAGGTAAATTAGCCAGCAACATCAAAGATATTAGAAAAAAGTTTCTTTAGATACATTTTGTGTAAAGGAGAGGCGAGAGTCGATATCCGATGTGTGGAGATAGTAAAGGGGTACGAGGAAAAGGAGGACGAACAGAATAATTATTTCGCCTAAGTCTTCAATGTCAAGGAAATACCAGGATGGAAACTTGCCATCACAAAGCAGAAGGTTCTTGCAAAACTGAAAATTCATCTGATGGTGTTCATCCCAGGCTTCTGAAACTGATAGCCGAAGAAAATACGGGACATTTGTAATAAACTTCTAAGAATCACTGGATTCTGGAAGTGCGTCAGAATTTAAAACATTGCCAATACCACTCCACTCTTCCAGAATGGAAAAATAAAAAAGTACATACATGATGGACCAGTGACTCTCCCATCAGTTGCTGGGAAGATTTTGGAATCGATTGTGAACGATATGGGTTCGTGGTACTTGGATGACCATGATAAAATAGGCAGTATTAACTATGGTTTTTCAAGGCAACACGTTACTGAACAAATATAATAGAATTCTTTGAAGAATTACAAGGACTATATAAGGTGTACTTGAATTTTCAGAAGGTCTAAGAGAAGTTGACTTAGATGCGGCTGCCTCACAAGTTATGACCGCTGGTATTACAGGAAGTATTCCAGCATGGTTAAACTATGGTTGAATGCTAGAATGTATACAGCGGAATAAGGAGAGTCTTTTTTTCTTGTTGTCTGATGGTGAGTAGTAGGGTTCCATGTTGGTATGTGCTGGGATTGATTCTATTTCCGTTGTCTGTCAATGGCTTGGATGTGGAATTGATAGCTTTGTTGCAAAATTTGCAGCTGAAACGACGATATGTGGAGAGCAGGTAGCTTTGAGGAAGAAGAGAGGCTACAGGAGTACTGAGACAGTGAGAACAATGGACAAAGAATTTTCGAATGGAATACGATATCGGGAAATATATGCACATGCACCTTGGTTGAAAAAAAATTAAACGTTTGAATATTGTCTAAATGTAAAAAAAAACCCTACTATCTGACGAGCAAAGTCTCTTAGTTCAGGATTCTCTAAAGGGTATTTTGCAGGTTTAATGTGTGGTGCAGAAGGCAAATGCGATGTTAGAAATCTTCACAAGAGAACTAGAGTATAAAACAAATAATGTAATGTTTATGGTTTATAAAGCAGTGGTGAAGCCACTAGAAGTATTGTGATAAGTTATCAGTCTCTTTTCATAGAAAGGATATGCTGACACTGAGGAATGTTCAAATGAGGTTCACATAAATTCACGAAATCAGGATCGCACGACCAGTGAAAACCATATGATGGCTCCGGAACTGTATTCATTAAAATTCAGAAGAATTACGGAAGATATCATTGAAATCTATCGAATGATGAAAGATCCTGAGAGAGTGAATGTGGAGTTGATTTTTTTTATTGTTAAAGAAACTGGGACCAGATAACCATCCTCAGAATAACGGCGAGTTCAGAAATAAGCATGAATGTTTTTCTTAGCCAGAGAATAGCGGTGAGAGCAGAGATAAGCATGGATTTCTTTAGCCAGAGAACGGCGAATTTGTAGAATTTCTTGCAACGTACAACTGTGGAGGTTACGTCTTCACTCTTATTTAAGGTATAAGTTAATAGATGTTTGATTGGTGAAAGAATGAGGAAATATAGGGAGAATGCAGGACATTGGGGCAGTGAGGGGTATTGGATCAGACATGATGAAATTGAGCAGCAAACCTGAGGGCTAAATGGCTCAATTCTATTCCTATATCTTTTGGTTCCTTTGGCGTATGTCTACACAGTGCATTGTCGAGCACTGGGGTGTGCAGTGGAATAGCGATATTTGTGAATACAGAGTAGTAATTCCTTGAAAGTGAGTCATGGTTCCTTAACAGAGCTTTCCGACTTTAACTGTATACGTATTAAATAGGGGAGTTGGGATGTCATGTGTAAAGTTTTGTAAGACTTCATCAGGCCTTTCGTGGAATATTGTGTTCAGCACGGGCCACAATAACTATACAAAAGTTATGTGAAAGCCAAGAACAGTACAGAGAAGGAATTTGTCTGGATGCGGCGACTCAATGTAGAGCGAATGCTTTTATCGGTTAGGATTTTTTTCCCATGGAAATTGGAAAATTAAGTGTCCTTGGATTGATACGGCAAAACAAGTATACCTTTTCCACAGTGGTTTTGTGCGACGATAACTAGATGCCATGACTTTCAGGTGAAGGTTTCAATAATTAAGGGAACATGAGGGGTGGATTTCTTTGCTCAAACGATGGTGGGAGAGTAGACAGAGCTGTCAAAGGAAGTTGTGGATGCGGGCTCAATTCCAATATGTAAGTGGGAATTGGAAAATAACTAGCTTGCTGGGGTATGGACCAGATGCACTTTTTTTGGGAATAGTCAGAATAAATTTTCAGCACGGACTAGAAGAGCCGAAGTACCAATTGTTGTAACGTATTTTCCCTGCTGCATGCCTGTATTCATTAGTGCTGCACTGCCGTTTTCGCTCCATGCTTCCCTCGGGTGTTGCTGGACTGGACAAGCTGGACCGGACAACTCGGGGACTACTTTCTACATTGATATTATAGATGTGTGTGTATATATAAACACACACACACACACACACACACACACACACACACACACACACACACACACACACACACACACACACACACACACACTCACACACACACACACACACACACACACACACACACACACACACACACACACACACACACACACACACACACACACACAGGAACATATATATTTCAGAAATGTAGAACTGGAAAATAAATAATATTGTTTTGTTATTCCAGAAATGCTCTAAAAATAAACCGGGAAATCATTGGACCGTGAGCCTCACATCACTAGTGGCAGAGTTATTGCGACATACTATAACCGACCGGAGATACGATATTCAGAAAGGTGTGGACTGTTTATTGTTCGTCAGCATGATCTTGTGTGTTGTAAGTTGAGACTATCCAAAAATGCAGTTTTTTTTTCGAGTTAGTCTCCAGATATTTTGAAGAAGTAACTGTTGTTCACATGAACATTTCTAAGGCGTTTTACAAGGTGTCACATGAGAGTTTGGTCAAGGAGTTTCAATTGCTTGAGATTACTGATATGGTAAAAAATTTTATTAGTTATTGGATTCTGATGGAATCGAAAGAGAAGCAGCAGAGTACAGCGTCCATGAATGGAGGTCTGTGATTTGCGGCAGGAATTGCTGCCTGGTCGGTTGTTTTTCGAACAAATGATCTGGATAACAACGAGTTTAAATGTGCGGATGACACCAAGGCCGGGTTGCGATGGACAGGGAAGAGGACTATCCGATTTTACAGTGGGGCTTTGACCAACTGATAAATGGCCTGAAAAAAGCAGAGGAATTTAGTGCAGACAAGTGCGAGGATTGGCACTTTGGTAGGACCAGACAGGGTACACCTTACACTGTAAATATAAGCTACTGAGAGATCTGGGAATTCAGATCCATATTTCATTGAATAGCGTGTCGGAGGTATATAGCTTCGTGAAGAAAGGTTTTGCTACAGTGGACTTCATAGATCAAAGTTTTGAGTACAGGAGATCGGATGTTATGATAGAGTTGTATAAGCCGCAGTGAGGCCTAATTTGGATTATTGCCTGTGGTTTTGGTGATCTGCATGGTGGAAAGAAGTGTAATCAATATTGAAGGAATACAGAGAAAAATTACGAGGATGTTAAAGGCACTGGATCATCTAATTAGAAAGAAATATGGAATATGTTTGTCTGTATTCCTTGGAACTTAAAAGGTGAGCGGAGATCTTACAGAGATATACAACATTATGAAGGGCGCAGATATGGTAAAAACAAATAAGCAACTGAGGATCTGAAAGAGCACAGGTAGATAACTAGATGTCATTAGTTCAGTGTGAAAGGTGATTTTTTTTAGGAAAACGTGAGGAATGAATCTTCTTCAATCAGTCACTTGAAACACTGGGGAACGAATGAATAACACAAGTGCTGCAGTAGTTCAGGTAGTAGGCAGACAGCTGAAAGCGTTTAGTAATAAGACTTGTGGGAATGCAAATCCCAGCCAATTATACTTTCTTGCTGGTTGTATTTGAAGCCGTTCCCTTCACTTGCCGAATCTTGACCAAAGCACCTGCTTACTTTAGTCCAATTTCTGGGGGAATGATAACCACAATTTCAAACACCGTGGTGATATTATATCCATTTCCTACCGCCACAGCACAAGAAGAATGTAATGAACAAGGGGAATGCAGAAAACATTCATAAATGCTTTACCAGAAGGGTGATTGAATTCTATATACGCTCTATTCTGTTTTTCCTGCAGCTAAGGATGTTGAGGTAAGATCTTAGAAAGGTTAATAAAATCATGCATAACATAGATATCAGGTTTATAGTGTTAGTTGCTCTCCAAGGTTGTGCCTGATGCTTTGACACATATATTTCAAGTAAGATTTACCGTTTCCTTTCCCCATTGTCAATCGACTTGCCTTCATGAACTTTCAAGATAACTTTCCTAATATTCATTGCCTTGCGTTCACGAAATTTCCTGATAACGTCCTCGAAAAACACTGTACAATTGTTTATTCATGCCCTACCACACACAATATCCAAAATGTTACATGTCTGGTCCCTTATAATGTCTTTCATTATTTTTTCCGGCCAGTGATGTTGGTCTTACTGGCATGAGAGATCTTGCTTCATTTTTAAAACCTTTTGTTAAATGGTGGGAAAAACTTTGGCTATTGTCTAATCCTGTGGTACCTGACCTATCTTTCAAGATGTTATAAATTTACCCACAGGAGCCCAGGCAATTGGTGCACTTACTTCCCCTATGGCCCGAGGAAACACCTTGTCGGGCAAGCCCTGGTGATATATCAATCAACTTTTCCTCAAGACAACAACAGGCTCTCCTCTGTAATCTGGATGTGGTCCATGAGTTTGATCCGGCTTTGCCTCATTTCTGTAACATCCGCGTCCGCCTCCTGACTAAGTGCAGATCAAATAGAACTAGTTAAGCTCTCACCACTCTTGTCTGGTTCCGCCTTGAATTGCTATTTTGATCATCTGGAAGACTATGTTTTCCCTTTAGAATCGTATCGATCTTGACATATCTCTGGAATCGCTTCGGATTTCTCTTCAAGTTTTCTGAGAAACGTCAGGACTTCTTTTACCTGTTCTCGTTTCTTTGTTAAATATTCTCTTTTTTCCGTTACTTAATAAGCCCCTCATTTCTGCCTACCTTCATAAACGTATGCAACTCGTTTTCTTTCTCTGAACCATGACTTCAATATCACTGCAAACCAAGGTTCTCTTCAACTTCTGTCTTCATCTTTTATTCTGACAGGCATGCTTTATTTTCACTTATTTCATTTTGAAGACATCCCACCTCAAATATAATAAATTATACTACGTCGTTGTACGATTTTCTTTGTAATAAAATGCAGTTTGTAGTAAAAATACCACACGTTTATACGGAACCAGAGGAGAGTCTTACGTGTTTTCCGTACTAAAGCACAGAGTTACGTAGAGTCAGAATTTGCTTTTCGGATCACGGCGTCCATGCTGACCACCATGCTCATCTGAAGAGATGTTATTATTCTACATTTATAAAATATGTATCTGTGCACTGTGCAGTCAAATATATGCCTTAATGCCTATTCAATACTGGTAGCATTCATACTTGGCGTGCACCCACGACGTGGTCTGACAGCATATTCTAGATACCAGAACCTGTTTGGTGAATTGCATGTCACTCATAACCTTTAATTTCTTCAATTTCTCTTGAAATTCAGGGGTGTCGCTTTATTTTTTTTTTGTGTTGACCGTGAAGTGCAGATTCATTGTCGGAAAACAACCATATTTCTGATCAGCAGAGTTTTTCCAGGAACGGATATAGGAGAGAGAGAGAGAGAGAGGTCTGAGATAACAGTATCACGTTGAATTAAAATTGTTCAGAAACATAAGAATCAGAAATCAGAATATGAATCAGTTTTAATACCATCAGAACATGTCGCGAAATCTTCTGAAATTGCTATAGTAATACATAATCATAGGATAAGAAATCATCAGTTACGATAAGTATCTATCGATATAATAGATTTAAGAATAGGTTAATATTAGACAGAGAGAGAGAGAGAGAGAGGGAGAGAGAGAGAGAGAGAGAGAGAGAGAGAGAGGAGAGAGAGAGAGAGAGAGAGAGAGAGAGGAGAGAGAGAGAGAGAGAGAGAGAGAGAGAGAGAGAGAGAGAGAGAGAGAGAGAGAGAGAGAGAGAGAGAGAGAGAGAGAGAGAGAGAGAGAGAGAGAGAGAGAGAGAGAGAGAGAGAGATCACGATGTACCGCATTGAACAGTAAAGTGACGGGTAATACGACAATGGCAGATAAAGGGAGTGCCGACCTGCCTAAGCAACGCAAACGTTGTCCATGAATACGGGCATGAATATGGGGTTCCAAGGCCCCTTAGTTTCTAAAATATACAAACGTTTGTAGATATTTAATTGAGAAGCTGCATAAGGGACTGACAAAACATACCAAGCATGTAACTGCTGTCGGTATTCGTGTTGTGTAGCATTTGACCTCTAGGTTCAGAAAACAAATCGCAACCCAATAATGAAAAATGAAAGCAACTGTCAGCCAAGCAGAACTAACTTTGGTAGTAGACACTGCGACCATCTTAATACTGAACACATGGGAGATGGGCAGGAAGCTAATGGTTTAAGAAACTGTCGGTATCCGATAGCTATTATGATAGTAGCGCATGCAGTAGATCGGGGCAACCGTGGCCATCAGGTAATAATTGATGCACTTCGACAAGCCCTATTTCCCCCATGCAAAGATTACGATTACACCATAACTTGACAATGATACCTGCCCTTCTCGTAGTTCCTCTAATTCCCTGATTTTGGTTGATCCATTTCCCTCAATTAACATAGAAACATTGAAAACCTATAGCACACTACAGGCCTTTCGGCCCACAAAGTTGTTCCAAACATGTCACTACCTGTGAAATTACTAGGTTTACTGAAAGCCCTCCATTTTTCTAAGCTCCATGTACCTATTCTAAATTCTCTTAAAAGACCCTGTCGTGTCCGCCTCCACCACCGTTGCCGGCTGCCCATTCCACGCACATCACTACAAGAGTCCGCTGTACCATTTGTCAAGGTACTCCTTTACCCAGCTGGATATATTGTGTATGCAGATCATCAGCCGCTTCGTATCACTGGAAGCAATTATGAGCGGGAAGCAAGATGTGTTCGAATACAACAGATGTTTATTGCCACTTGAACAGTATAGGAAATACGGTAAAACTCAGCAGGTCGGGCAGCATCCGTGGAAACGAGCAGTCAACGTTCCTGGCCAAGATCCTTCGTCAGGACTAGTTCTGACTAGTCCTCGGTCTGAAACTTTGACAGTTCGTTTCCACGGATGCTGCCCTGTCTGCTGAGTTCCTCCAACTTGTTTTTACGTGTGGATTTGACCACAGCATGTGCAATGTACTTTGTGTTTAGGAGATACGGTAGGCTTTACTCGATGCTATTCAGCACAATGCTGACGTTTCGGCAGTTTTGCTGATCAACCAGGCACTGAAAAGCTTAATGTCAAATGTAAATACATTGCGCAATACAAAATTATATATATAATCATCTTAATCATTTGATGCTGCAAAATCATATTTCTGCAATAGGTAAATGCATCTATGAACGAATCATTCCCTTCTGCATATGCCTAATAACCTGCATTTCACTTTGATTTTGGCATAGTTACAGAAGACTCAAACATGTCATAGTCCCTTCCACTCAATACTTTACGCCTGAAACTTTCAGATTATATTTAGTGGTTCCAAAAATTCCAGTTGTTTGCACCATTCATACAGAAATCCCACATTGACTTTTACACAAAAGCTGTGCATTGTGATTTCCAACGTGTAAAATTACCTCCGCGCAGATAGTAGCGCAAAGTAGCTAGACCGAATGGGTCTCTCAGTAGTTTATTGTTCTATAATCTATCAGAAAACTGAAAAATGCAAGAATTACAATGGACGTAGTGGTCTGTAAGTTTCTTACTGACAAATTTGTTTGAAACCACAGATTTACTCTGCAGAAGTTAAAGTAAAGCACAGTGTTCTCATTCATTACAACATGGAGAAATTGTTATCAAAATAATTAGGCGAAGGTACTAAAAGTTAGTATTGAGAACCTCACAAGCAATATTAAAATTTCAAGAGTTGCATAAGAAATAATGTACACTTGACCACTAATGGAGCCGTGTGTTTTATTCCTTCTGAACGAATATGCCACAAATGACTCTACCTATCATTGACGAAGTGTATATAAATGTACTTGGTGATTTCACGATGGAAGCATTTGTTACATAATTTGCTGTT
Organism: Hemitrygon akajei; assembly: GCF_048418815.1. Classification (NCBI taxonomy): domain Eukaryota; kingdom Metazoa; phylum Chordata; class Chondrichthyes; order Myliobatiformes; family Dasyatidae; genus Hemitrygon; species Hemitrygon akajei. Next base: position 168,305,363 of record NC_133124.1, read on the forward strand.
TAGTTACAATTAATGAACAGATTTAGGAGGGGGTGTTGGAATTTTGATTTTAAAGTAATTACCAAACCAGTGAGATGAACTTTTTGATTTCATCTGCACGAAAGGCAGAACATTCTACCTAGATAAGGCGACAGACATACTTCAGATATAAAATGTTGCTTTTATCCTTGTTTTCTTACAATGAGGTGGTAATTCGTTTGCTCAAAATGAAATGGCTACAAAAAAAGATAACGCAATTTGTTTTTGTCGTTCTTAAAGTTCAGAATACGGACAAAATCCATGAAATCTCGAAAATAAACTGAATGATCTATTGCCTACTGTGTGTTAATGCAATGTTCAAATCTGCAACAGAAAAAAGTCCAGAAGGCCATAAGGTCTTCTATGCCAATTAATTATAGCAGATTTATTATCTCTAACAACTCATGGTCCTTCCTTTCCCTGTAATGTTTGACGCTCTTAATAATCAAACACCTCTCAAACTCCACTTTCAATTGGCTTCGGTGTGACTACCTTACATTCTTCCAAACTCCTGCTCAGAAACATCAAACGCTTCTCAGACGCTTCATCCCCGGAGTCATTCTCATTAACCTCCTTTGGTCCCTTTACGTTGCAGCACGTCCATTCTTAGGTAAGCATACAAAAACTGTACACAAAGCTCCGAATGCAGTCTGATTACTACCTTATAAAGCCGCGACATTACATCCTTGCTTTTATATTTCAGTCTTCTCACCTTGTATTGTCTTGTTACAAACTACAAGTTAACGTTTAGAGAATGTTGTGCAACGAATTCCGAGCCACTATGCAGCTCTTATTTTTGAATTTGCTCCGTTTCTAATGTAAACTGCGATCATTTTTAGAATAGTAACGGGAAACAGGTTCAAGGAAGAAATAACATAATTGAAGATAAAGAATACGCAAATGCATATTTAAGTAAGTAGCATTAACAAACTAGCATGAACTAAAACGATTAGCGGTCATTAAAGTGAGATAATTGTTTGTGGGAACAGCAGAAAAACGTAGATGTAGTTATCCACTTTTGATGAATGGCCTGATGATTGGTGAGTAGGAACTGTTCTTATACCTGGTGCTCCGAGTCCTGAGGCACTTGTACCTTCTACCTGATTGCAGCAGCGGGAAAAGGGCATGGTCAGGATGTCTGCAGATTTTGTCCGACACCATTTTATGCAGACATGATCAACGGATCGAGGAGGCTTTTTTTTTCTGTGATGCGCTGGGCCGATTACATTAATTTTAGAAAGATATTCCGCTCAAAGGCATAAATTCTCCCAGGTCAGGACATAATGCAGCCAGTCAATACACTTTCCATGTCACATCTATAGAAATGTTTCAAGGTCTTTGGTGACATATCGGATCTCTGCAGACTGCTAAAGAAGTAAAGACACTGTCATGCTTACTTTGCAAATACATTTATATGTGGCTCCAGGACAGATCATCTTCAATAGTTACAGTCAGGAATTCATGGAGCTCCGTGTGCACTCTCGTGAGGTCTCACTGTTCCTTGTTCCTGCTGACGTTGTGCGAATGGTTGTTAATATGACACACTTCAGTTTCAATATCCCTCTTGCATGCTCAATCACCATCATCTTTGATATGGCCCACAGTGGTGTCACCAACGAAAATGGTTTTCAAGCTGAACACTTGGACAGTCATGTGTGTAGAACGGATAGAGCAGGCGGCAAAGTACACAACCCCGTTGTGGAACTATGCAGATGCTGATTCTGGACTAGATTCTTTAACAATCCGAAATGACTAAGATGTGCAAATGAGGAAACCCAGGATCAAGTTACAAAAACGGTATCGATGCTCAGGTCTTAGATCTGCTGATTAGCTTTGAGGGGCTGATGGCCATCAATGCTGAGCGCTAATCAATAAAATGCATCTAAAGTATGCGTCCTTGCTGTCCAGATCGTTTAGAGTTATATGAAGAGCCAAGAAGCTGGCAACTGCTGTGGACGAGATTTTATTTTTCTGTTGGCAAATTGGAGTGATCCAAGTCGCTACTCAGACAGGAGCTGATATGTTTCAGCACAGCCACCCAGAACAATTTGTCACTGTGGATATAAGCGCCAATACGCGATAGACATTCAGACAAGTTACTATGCATACACGAGCATGAACGAAAACTACCTGAAACAGCTGCTGAATCCAGAGGTCGGAGATATTCGTGAATACAACAGTCAGCTCATTATCGCTTTTTCTCAGGGCTCGGACGGGTAGTCGGTCTGGACCGGATCCCTTCTTTGGTTCTTCTCCTTGAAGGAATCCTACCTGCCATCTTTTGACACTGGGTCCGAAATGTCATCGAGAAATGTCAGGGTGGTTGATGGTTCCTTCTGTTCTGTTAATCAAAGCGAGCAGCGAAGGTATAGAGTTAATTTGGAAGTGAAGCCCCTCTGTTCCCCTTGTAGCTAGATTTAATTTTGTGAGAATCTGTGGTATACAATTCTTATAGCTGTCGAGCATCCCCCGATGATTACAGTCCAGACATGAAACGCCTCCTGGCGCGTGACATGGTTTTCAGGAGATCATATCTTCACCTCTTGCAACATTCTTGATCTCCAGAATTAAATGCTTCTTATATGTCCATCAGCAAATTCTGGAGTTCATGGATTATCCAGGCTTTTTGATTGAGGTAAAACATAAGCGATTTCTTGGGGACACGCTCCTCTAAACCCGTCCAATAAAATGACTTACAGCCTGATGCAGTCATTCAAATCGTAGGATTATTGCTTGAACATGGTCAAGCCCATTGATTTAAGGCAATCCTGTAACAGTTTTCTGCCTCCCACGACCACTGCTTAGAACACTTGATCCATGGAGTCTTCCCCCTTAGGCTCTGTTTCGTTGCGTGTAGTAGTAGTACGGCCACTTGATTAACTGTACAGAGCAGTGACTGAGGTGATGTATAATATGGACATGGATAGGGGTGGAAAACACAGTGTCTTATATTTATGGTCCATTATTCCCCCTTATCAATTACACTATCGTCAGGATTATTCCTACTCTGACCATCCAAATTCATATTAACAGTCTGCTGACCCTTCATAGATCTTGTTTCAACATTTATCCCACTGTCGCTACTAACTCTTTCTATATAATCCCGATGAAAGTTTTCGACCCAAAAATTTGATTGCTCATTTTCGAATACAGAAACGGACTATCCAGCTGAGTTGCCCAAGCTGCCTGTTTGTATTTCCTGATTTCCAACATTTGGTGTGTCTTCTGTTTGTATCAAATGACCGTCCTGAATAATAAACTGCAGATATCAATGGGTGTGTGCCATGTCTCACTTGTGTCGAAAGTGAAAAAGTTATTCACATCGTCTTGCTAAAAATGTGCTGGCTTTGTTCGAAATTTGCATAAAATAAAACGATTGGTTAAAAAAAAAACAGAGGAAAATAGTGTTGACGAAACATGTAGGTGGCAGCTGGATTAGAGAGCTCGGGCGAATGGGCAAGAAAGTGGCAAATGAAATACAATTTTGGAAAATGCATGGCCATGCTCTTAAGGCGTAGGAATACCAAATACCGAAGGGGTAATGCAAAACAAAGAGGTTATCGTAAAATATGAAATGCATTCGGATTTCGAAGTACATGTGCTGGACAACCTTAAAGTTAATCAGCGTGTTGGAGAGGCAAATTGAATGTTAGCATTCAGTTCAAGAGGACTAGAATGCAAGTGCAGGGATGTGATGTCGATGATTTAAAAGGCACTGGTGCGGCATCACCTTGAGAATTGTGAATGTTTTTGGGCTCCTTATATAGTAAAAAGTTGTGCTGGCATTGCAAGGGTTCAGAGAAGGTGAACAGAGTTGATTCCTGTAGTTAAAGTTTATTATGTGAGGCACGTTTTGTGGCTCTGTTTCAATACTTGCTAGAATTCAGAAAGATGAGGGTGGATCTCCTTGAGAACTTGTAAAATAAAAGGCCTAAACACAGTAGACGTGAAAATCATCTTTCCCATGCTGGGCGAGACTAGGATATCAGAGTAAACACTCAGAATAGAGGGATGTCTGATTAAAAGACAGATGTGGAAACAAGTATTTCGCCAGAGGGTGGTGAATTTTTGGATTTTGTTATCAGAGGTAGCTGTGGAAGTTCTGTCGTTGGGTACATTTAAGGCAGATATCGATAGGTTCTTCATTGGACACGGCATTAAACGTTACTGGGTTAAGGCCGGGGCGTCGAACTGAGTAGGATTAAACTGGATCAGCCAAGATTGTAAGACGGAGCAGGCTCGATGGAGAAAATGACCTTATACTTCTCTGATGTCTTATGGTATTATTGCATCAGATTTATGTATACATGCTCCTTTATATCTCAGAAACGTGTCAAAAATATGGCTCATAGAACCATTAAACCATAGAACATTACAGCACAGAAACAGGCCTTTTCGCCCTTCTTGCCTGTGCCGAAACATGTCAGTCTCATCCATATACCTGTCCAAGATCTTCTTAAATTTCAAAAGTGAGCCCGCATTTACCACTTCATCTGGCAGCTCATTCCACACTCCAACCACTCTCTGTCTGAAGAACACCACTCAATATTCCTCTAAAACGTTTCCCCCTTCACCCTTAAACCGTGTCCTCTGTTTTGTTTTCTCCCCTAGCCTCAGTGGAAAAAGCCTGCTCGCATTCACTCTATCTGCACCCATCATAATTTTATATACCTCTATCAATTCTCCTCTCATTCTTCTATGTTCCAGGGAATAAAGTCCTAACCTATTCAACCTTTCTCCGTAACTCAGTTTCTCAAGTCCCGGCAACATACTTGTAAACCATCTCTGCACTCTTTCAACCTTATTAATATCCTTCCTCTAATTCGGTGACCAAAACTGAATTCGGCATCACCAATGCCATATGCAACCTCACCATAACATTCCAACTCTTATACTCGGTACTTTGATTTATAAAGGCCAATGTACCAAAAGTTCGGTTTACTACCCTATCTACCTGTGACGCCACTTCTAGGGAATTTTGTATCTGCATTCCCATATCCCTCTGTTCCGCTGCACTATTCAGTGCCCTACCATTTACCTTGTACTTTCTACCTTGTTGTTTTTTTTCCTTCTAAAGTGCAACACCTCTCACTTGTCTCTATTAAACTCCATCAGCCATTTTCCAGCTGGTCCAAATCCCTCTGCAAAATTTGAAAACCTTCCTCATTGTCCACCACACCTCCAATCTTTGTATGATCCGCAAATTTGCTGATCCAATTTTCCACATTATCATCCAGATCATTGATATAGATGACAATTAACAATGGACTCAGCACTGATCCCTGTGGTACACCACTAGTCACAGGCCTCCACTCAGAGAAGCAATCCTCCATTACCACTCTCCGACTTCTCCCATTGAGCCAATGTCTAATCCAGTTTGCTAACTCACCGTATATACCTAGCGACTGAATCTCCCTAACTAACCTCCCATGCAGGACCTTGTCATATCGATTCAGCATCAGCTACGTTTACATCTGTTGCATGTAATATTGTATGGCCGCCCTATCGGTTTACGTTGGACTTTATTAACATTAACAGAACTGGCAGTTTCCTTGTCAATGTATTATTAGGTCACTGAGATGGCTGACATTGTCATTCGATTGGTCTACATCTGTGCGAAATCGTGACGTGCATAATTATTTTCCCAATTGAATAATCATCATTTGGCAGGCACTGAGTTGTTGCTTCAACACTGCAGTAGTATCACGTGACGCTGTTGCAGAATATAAAACTCTGATCATTCCCATTATCATAAACAAGTAACATTATCAAAAAAAATGCACGAACCTGCTAACATCCCTGCGTATTCTATCTGTTATACTTTTATTGGCGTTGTCGGCATTCCGGGTAAGTCATTATTAATTTTCATGAAATTTAGCTTTCATTCCATCCTTGCTCTTCTGAAGATTGATGTATTAAACATATCCAGTTACTGTATATCATAAAGTTAGTTGGACAGTAGGAGGTATTGCAGCATTAAAATTCATCAAGTCTTTGCCATACTCTCTTATTTTGCGGTCAGTGTAAGCCTTGAGACACAAAAGTACGCGTGCCTCTACTTCGCAAAAGAATAATCTGCTCGAGGAGCTGACCCGGTTAGGCAACATCTTCAGAGTTTAATGGTCCAGACAACGTAGTGTTTCTCTTCATATACTGACTGAGTTTTTGACCATATCATACGTGTGATTTGTTGCATAGAAACATCAAAATGCAAACACGAGGAAATCTGCAGTTGCTGCAAATTAAAGCAACACACAGTAATGCCACTTGATAGCTTGAAATTAACTTATTACAAATCTGCAGCTTCAGTTGAGAACCTGTTCGCACTCAATCTGAAAACTGCTGGACCTTCCATTGAGAAATTACTAAAGGACAAGTGGATTTCCTTCGTATTTAAATAGCCACCACATGTTTCAATCAATACTCAATTACTCCCGATTGGAGAGGTGTTGCTCGGCTTTCTGTGGGTGTACAGGAATCACGGTGTTAGATAATAATGAGTCATTATTACTGGATCTTATGTTGTTTGTTATCTATATTATTTATCTGAATGATAAAATGTTTAACTGGGTCAGCAAATTTGCCATTGATTCCTAGATGTTGGGTGTAGTAGACAGGGAGAAACACTTCAACGGTCTGTAGGGGGATTTGCATCAGTTGGGAAAATGCTGTAAAAATGACAAGTAAGTCCGAGATTTTACACTTCAGTAGGACCAAACAAGGCAGGTCTCACACAGTGAACGGTGTGTCACTGATGAGCGTGGCACAACAAAGGAATCTGCGAATGCAGGCCCTCAGTTTGTTGAAAATGGCGTTATGGTTATATAGGGTTGCAGATAGCTCTTTTGGAACATTGGCATTTATAAATCAATGTATCGATTACAAGAGATGGAAGGTTATGTTGAAGTTGTAAAAGACGTTGGTGAGGCCTAAATTGGAGAATTGTTTGTAATGTGTCTCATCTACCTACTAGAAAAATATAAACACGGTTGAAAGAGTATAAATAAAATTTACAATTACAGTGGCATGCAGACGTTTGGTCACCCCAGGTCAAAATTTCTGTTACTATGAATAGTTAAGGGAGTAGGAGATGAACTGATCTCCAAAAGTAATAAAGTTAAAGATGAAACACGCTTTTCAATATTTTAAACATGATTAGTGTATTATTTGTGTTTCCTAAAGCATTAGACTGAAAGAAAGGAAAGGAGAACCATGCAAAAGATTGGCACCCGAAGCGATTTGAGCTCTGATAGCTTTAAGGTCTCAGATTAGCTTGTTGGGACTATGGCTTTTTCACAGTCATCGTTAGAAAAGGCAATATGACGCAAATTTCAAAGCTTTATAAATACCCTTACTACTGAAACCTTGTCCCAGCAGTCAGCAGCAATGGTTCCTCTAAGCAGCTGCATAGTTCTCTGTAAATTAAAATAAATAATGTCCACAAAGCAAAAGAAGGCTATAAGAAGATAGCAAATCGTTTTCAGGTAGGCGTTTCCTCAGTTCTTAATGTAATTAAGAAATGGCAATTAACACGAATAGTGGAGGTCAAGTTGAAAACTTTCCGAGAGAACTGCTCGGACGTCTGTTAAAAAGGTAAATCAATACCCCCGTTTAACTGCAAAAGACCCTTCAGGAATAGTCAGAGGCTTTTTCCCAGGGCTGAAATGGTTGCCACAAGAGGACACAGTTTTAAAGTGCTGGGAAGTAGGTACAGAGTAGATGTGCGGGGTAAGTGTTTTAGTCAAAGAGTGATGAGTGCGTGGAATGGGCTGCCGGCAAAGGTGGTGGAGGCGGATACGGTAGGGTCTTTTAGAGACCTATGGATAGGTACATTGAGCTTAGAAAAAGAGAGGGCTATAGTTAATTTCTATGGTAGGGACATTTTTTGCACAAACATTAGGCCGAAGGGCCTGCATTGTGCTGTCGGTTTTCTATGTTTCTACGTTTTTATGTTTCTATAAGATTTAGCAGACTCTGGAGTAGTGGTGTACTGTTATACTGTGCAGCGACACCTGTACAAATATTATCTTCATGGAAGAGTCATCAGAAGATGTCCTCACCACAAATTCTGCGTGAGAAGTTTGCCAAGTAATATCTAAAGGAATATTTGATGCATTTTGGAAACAAGTCCTGTGGATTGATGAAATTAAAGTAGAACATTTGGCCGCAATAAGGAAAGGTATGTTTGAAGAAACTGAATGCAGAATTTCATGAATTGAACACCCCTGCAACCATTAAGCCTGGGTGTGGATCGATCATGCTTTGGGCTTGTGTTACAGCCAATGGCACGGTGAACATTTCACTGGTAGAGGGAAAAATAAATTCAATCTAGTACCAGAAAATTCTGGAAGCAAATATTACAACGTCTGTAAAAAAAAAAAAACTGATGATGAAGAGGATGGCTTCTGTAACAGGATAACGATCCTAAACACACCACAAAATCCACAATAGACAACCTTAAGTGACGCTGCTGAAGGTTTTGCCATGGCCCTGACAGTTCCCCGACCTAAACATCATATCAAAGATCTCTGAATAGACTTCAAAAGAACAAAGCGTGCAAGACAGCCCCAAGAATCTCAGGGAATTAGAAGACTTTTGCAAGGAAGAATGGGGAAAACCCCAAACAAGAATTGAAAGACTCTTGGCTGGTTACAGAAAGCGTTTGCACGCCGTGATACTTGCCAACGTGAGTGTTACTAAGTACTGGCCATGCAGAGTGCCCAAACTTTTTCTTAGGGCTCCATTCATTTTTTTGTTATTTTGAAACTGTACAAGATGGAAATAAACAAAAGTAATCTTGCTTAAAATATTAAAGAAATGCGTGACCTTTAAGTTTATGCCTTTTGGAAATCAGATCATTTTATACTCGCTTAGCTATTCACAGTAACAGGAATTTTGACTGGAGTGCCCAGACTTTGCATACCACTTTATGTTACCGGGTCTGGGAGATCTGAAGTCTGAGGAAAGATTGAATAGGCTGGAATTGTATTATTTAGAACGTGGTGTATTGGGAGAAAGGAGATATACAAAATTAATTGGTAAATGAGGATAAATGGAAGCATGCTTATTTTTTTTCCATTGTGGTTAAATGGGATTACAACCGAAATTCATGCGTTAAGCGTGCTGAGAAGTTTGAGGGAAACATAAGGAAAAAAGATCTTCAGTCAGAGGGTTCTGAAAGTGTGGAATGAGCTGCCAGCACAGTTGGCACACGCATGCTCGATTTCAACATTTTAGAACAGTTAGGATAGGTATATGGATAGGATGGTTGTGTTGACAGATGGGGGTAGGCACTTTAATGCGATCGTAAATGGGCAAATAAGCCGAAGGGCCTGTTTTTGTGCTGTACATCACTGTGATTTTCCTACAATTTTGAAATTTCTACACTCTGGTGCATTTCCCGACGTCCTGCATTTTTATACTCACAGTTCTGTGGTTACACTAATATAACTTGCACTCAACTCATCAGTCTTGCCTCCAAGGCTAATTGCCTTTAAATAAATATGTCTCCCTATTTTTAGCCTTACCCTCGTTCGAGTTAACTTGGCTACATTGTCCACAGTACTTCGTCAGTGCATTTTAATCAGTCTTCCACAATATATCCCGCTAAAAGTGTCCTGCTTCATCCGAATGTATTGAAAACCTCCAAGGACAGTGAATACATTCAGTTTAGAGATATTAGTCGCATGTATATGTATGGCTACAAGTCTTTATTTTGTGCTTGTCATGCCAGCTTCATCACTCAGTAAATCATTCAGATTTACTGGAATGTTACCTGGGCTTCAGCACTTAAGTTTAAGAGAAAGTTTGAATAAGTTAGGTCTTTATTCTTTGGAGCGTAGAAGGTTTGGGGGGGGGACTTGATAGAGGTATTTAAAATTATGAGGGGGGTAGATAGAGTTGATCTGGAGAGGATTTTTCCATTGAGTGTATGGGAGATTCAAACAAGAGGATATGAGTTGAGAGTTAAGGGGCAAAAGTTTAGGGGTCGCACGAGGGGGAACTTCTTTACTCAGAGAGTGGTAGCTGTGTGGAACGAGCTTCCAGTAGAAGTGGTAGAGTCAGGTTCGATTTTGTCATTTATAAAACAAATGTATCGGTATATGGACAGGAAAGGAATGCAGGGTTTATGGGCTGAGTGCAGGTAGGTAGGACTAGGTGAGAGTAAGCGCTCGGCACGGACTAGAAGGGCCGAGATGGCCTGTTTCCGTGCTGTATATGTTATACGGTTATATCACCAAGTCGATACACTTAAAATCTGGCATGTACTCAGCAGGGCAGGCAACATGTAAGGAAATTAATAAACCACCAACGTGTCAGGCTGACATACCAAACTGTTTGTAAAGGAAGGCGTGGGGGAAAAACATAGAAGATGTGGGAAGCGGAAAGTAGAAGGTGATGTGAAGCCAGATGTAGGAGAGAGGGGAGAGGCAGGGAAGGAGATGATTGGTGAAACAAGCAGGAGTGGATCATTTAAGAAACGAAAGGATGGCACCCGGTGTTCATAACGCCGTGTAGGTAAAGAAGAGAGGTGAGATGTGTACCAGAGTGTAAAGTTAAGAGGACGGAGGAGGGAGCGGGATAACTACGGGAGTTTGGAGAAACTGATGTTGATGCTATGAGTTTGGAGCCAACACAGAAACAATCCTTCGAAACTGAAAATGACATCATCTTGACAATAGAGGAAGCTATGTACCGGTATATTGAAATCGGGATGGGTACTGGAATTAAAGTTGTTCTGTTCCGGGAAATCGTGCTTCTTGTCCATGCAGGGAAGGTTTTCCAATTATCTCAATATTCGACTCACCGCCACTTCATTTGCGAAACACGGCAGAGAAAGTATCCTGAGATTTCGGCTCTGGCTACCTGTTTGTTAGCATGCTCCAAACGTCATGACATACTATGTATGACGCCATCCTTTTGTCTCCTTATGTTCTCCTCTGCGATAACCTGCTGCTCATATACGCCCTAAGATTAAATCATTATCAAATTAATTTATGCCTTCTAGCAGTGGCCACTTCCCTTTGGTTAGCTTTATTTCCTGATCGAAAATATCCTATATCGTTAACATCACTCAGAATATCTCTCTCACCCAATGAAGTGCTCATCTGTCCACCTCTCGAATGAAATCCCTGAAGAAATACCTGTCACGGAGTTTCAGCAATTAACTGTTACCCGTGAGTCTAATCAATGGCGTCAGTTGTTGCCGTCACTATATTCCACTGAAACATCGCCCTTGAAGTGTTCACTGTTTCAGATAGAAACCATCAGACAGGACTCATGCTCTGCCTCCATACATTTTCTCACATTTAGGGTGTTTTCTCAACTGCATTCCTCCTCTACTCGTGTGAGTGACTCGCGAATAGTTTGTTTCCAGATATTTTACCCAATCCAGACGTATTCATTGATACTTGTTTTAATAATTTATTGTATCCTTGTTTCTCTTTCATTAGCGAATGTCATTTCGATTGTGGTCTTGTCGCGGGGCAGATGCGGCCTTTCAAAGTGTATCACCTATTACCTAGCTGCCATGGCTGCTGCGGATCTGTTCGTTATCCTCACAAACGTCATAGTGAACCGGATTTTCAATGTTTACTTTCCGGTCAGCTTCCTCAGCATCACTCCAGTGTGCAGTGTCAAGACAGTCCTCGTCTACGTGGCCAAGGACTGTTCAGTCTGGTTAACAGTAGCTTTCACGTTGGATCGATTTATCGCTATTTGTTCTCAGAACCTACGGAACAAATATTGTACCACGAGAACGGCAGTGGTAGTTATAGCTGTCGTGTGTGCACTCACTTTCTTACGAGGCATTCCATGGTATTTTGCTTTTAGACCTTTGTATTATATAGATAAAATACCCTGGTACTGTGCATTCAAGTCTAACTTCTATACATCTATCTTATGGATAGTGTTCGCAATGTTTAACGTTATTGTAACGCATGTCATCCCTTTGCTTATAATTTTACTATTTAATACACTGACTATCAGATACATCTTAGTCTCCAACCGGATCAGAAAGGCACTTAGGTGCAAGAAAGCTGTGCGAAATGAAAATGATCCCGAAACGCAAAACAGGAAACAATCCGTCATGTTGCTGCTGGCGGTATCAGCAAATTTATTAATCTTATGGTTCACGTTCGTTGCACATTTCATTTTTGTTCGATCCACAGGGATTTATTTTTACGGCACATCGGACCCGATATTCCACTTTCAAGAGGCTGGATATCTCCTTCTCCTCCTCAGCTGTTCCATCAACACATTTATTTATGCAGCTATACAGGCGAAATTTCGAGAGGAGATGAAATATATCGTTATGTACCCTTTCGCCCGAATCGTTGAATTGTTTAAATCTCATAAATAATATAGTCATTAACGAATAAATTTAGGAATTATGTATATCGCATGTTGCTTACATTTCTCCATGTTTTTACATCACTTTATTCTTTTTTTTGGCCATCGTTTCTACCAACTATTCAACAGTCCTGTCAATCATTTTACTCTGTTATGTTCATTTAGTAACCCACTCTGATATTAATTAAGTTTCAATAATAGAGAAATGTGTCTATCTTTCTACAGTATACTTTTTTTTTAAGGATCATTTGGATAATGCTGTGCTTAACAAGCTCTGGAGATATTTTTCAAGCCAATCTTATGATTTTCACTTCGACTGAGATAATCTAAGATTGGATTTTATGATTTCAAATGATGCTACTGTGTTTTCAGTTCAGTTATCTTATGACTCCAAAACCACGGCTCTTATGTCAGCTTCTGAATCTGAAAACGTCCTCATTCTGTTGGATGTGATTGCAGCTTCTGTAAAATTAAACCCCTCTAGCCTTGTGTGGCTTCTTTGAAGGATATTCTGTCCAGTTTTAAATTATTTTTCTGAAAATTATTTGCATCACGCAAAACTATCTTTCGCCAAGAACGATGCTCTTCGTACTATGAGGCATTTAGGCAATTACGCCAATGAAGAAATGCCAGCATCAGAGAAGAACCATGAAAGCTTTCAATACCGCTCATCCTGGTATTTTTGTCATCCCTAATCTGCTGAAGACGTGCAATGCCAGCGACGATGAACGTCAAGATCAGGCACATTCATCTTTACGGGCGTTTAAGCATCTTTTCACTTGCAGCTGTGTATTCAAATTATAGATTTAACTGAGGGTGAGGAGGTAGAGGGATTTGGTAGAGCAAACACGATTTTGATCAGAAAACTACTATGAATCTCACCACATCAGTCCACCACTTTTCTACCCGAGTGGAAAGATGTACTACCATTAGAAGTCTGATGTTCAGTTTTGTAGTTTGTTTATGCCATTACACCACATAATCAGAAACATACTGTCATTTGTCCATGTTGCATGCAGAAACATATAGCAATCATCACGAGTACTCGATGTGTATGAGTAAGATTTCGAAAATATCATCGAGTTTAATGTAGCATACATTTCTCTTTCCCACTTTGTTTAGATTATTGATTTTAACTACTGCACTACATTTCCAAACTTTGTCAAAATTGCTGCAACCAAAACAGGAAAAAAAACCAGGAAGTACTGTTTTATTAAAGCGTATAATATGAAATACGTATTGATGAGATTATATATGCATAGTGGTCGCCTGTCAAGCGAAGCAAAGGTGCTTGGGATTTGAAACAAGTAAGTTCCCTGCGATTATATGGCACCCTGGCAAAGCCTCGCGTGGAATATTATGCATTGGTATAACCTGCTTTTCTAAAAAAAAATACACAGAAGATACACAGCTACAAATGCTCATCACATGCTTCGTGGGACATAAGTCTCGGCAATAATTGTGGACAGAGAATTGTATTCATTGCTACAAGAACGAATGAGTTTTAAATCAGATTTAGAAATTTTGACTGCCATCACTACGAGCAATTGGCGGAAACCTGTTCCTAGCGTAGGGATGATGGTCCCATGGGGCATAGCTTCAATGTCAATGGCAATAAATTTAAAGCAAATTTGCTATTTAATAATTTTTACAGTGCTCAAAATATGGAACAGCCTGTCAGGAGGCAAATTTGTGCGTGATGTTGCAATGCATTGGCATTGGAGTGAAAAACAGATGAACGTAGTCCTAATGAAGAAATTTGGCTATGCGTTGTTAATTTGCATAGTACTTCCCAACGTGGAAAGCAGAGTGAGTTTGAAAAACTGGCGAGAGCGAAACATGTTAGGAATCACGAGGGTGTAAGACATAAGCAGCGTTCTGGGACAGCTGGCAGAGAAGAATTGACAGATGCGCGGGCGTGGGGCGTTCGTGGTTGTATGGGGCAACCAACTGATTTCAATCAATTGGTTTATTGATCATTACAGAACGTCTTTCTGGTGTTTCCGCTTCCAGTCCCTCTCACCTCCCCTTTTCCAAACAACGCTTCCCCTCTCCCTGCCTATTTCTCACTTTCAGTCCATAAACGAGACCCATATCAGAATCAGATTTGTCATCACTCACATGTCTTGAAATTAGATTTTTTTCTCGTAAACAGTATAGACTGTTTATATCACCACCTGGTTTCCTTGGCTGCATACGTCTAGCAAATACACACTCTGGTCCCACGGTATTGAGACTGTTCTCCCACACTAGACTTGGTTTGTGTTGATACTGTGCAATTGAATTGAACTGACTTTATTTCTTATATCTTTCACATACGATTAATTTTTTGTACGTTACATGTCCATCTAAGTGTGCAATGTATAGTAATTTGTAATAAGTATTATGTATAACAGGACAATCATCATAGCATAAAATGCAATTGTATCAGCGTGAATTAATCAATATGATGGCCTGTATAGTCATAGTCTTTAACCGCTATGCCACTTTCAATATATAATACATCGTCATCAATATCCTCTTGAATATGAGCTCTCCCTTCCCCATTCTTATTCTAATAGTTTTGCATAGATCAGTGAACTGTATAGCACATTAGTTGCCCTTTGACACTCGAAAATATGCCGACTGAAAAAAATCCTTGAGAAATGCTCTGACATTTCTCTCACATACATCACTCAATTCCCAAAGTTGATTTTTTCATACATCCTTGTCTTTATCCTGCAATTTGTTAAATAACCCAATTTGTCAGCCTCGGCCACCAACTTTGGCAATACGGTACAAAAACCTGACATTCTGTGTGTGAAGCACCCCCTCTACATCGTGTCTAAACTTTCAACACTTCAGTTGAAGTTGATGTCTTCTCCATTGCACATTGTTGGTGTCGTTGCCTATTACCTGGAGTCCAAAACCTGGCGCCCGTTGCTCAATCAGATGATATGGAATGGCGCACGTGAGAAAAAGACGGTCGTCCTTATCATATCGTTTCGATAAATGAACACATAAATATTGGGTGCTCAATTGAAAGTTAACAAGCAGGAACTGACCGGTAGCAATCTCCTGATTGCTGACTGTGCACGTAGAGCAAGGGAAAGTATTGTATGCCCAAGACAATAAGACCATAAGACACAGGAGCAGAATTTACGTTATCTGGCCCACCCAGTCTGCTGCGCCGTTCATCCATGGCTCATCCTTTTTTTTAGATCCCCTCCTCAAACCCAGTTCCCGGTCTTCTCCCCGTAACCTTTCATGCCATGTCCAATTAAGAGCCTATCAATCTCTAACTTAAATATACCCAACGACTTGCTCTCCACCGCTGTGTGTGGTAACAAATTCCACAAATTCACCATCTTTCAGATAAAAAAAAATCTGTATCTCTGTTTTGAAAGAGCTCCATCTGTGCTGAGGCTCCGCCCTCTTCTCCTAGACTCTCCCAATATGTGAAACAATCTTCCCCATGTACTCTGTCTAGTCCTTTCAACACTCGAAAAGTTGCAATGAGTCCCCCCCAACCCCCATCCTTCTGAATTCCAGAAAGTACCGGCCTAGAGCCATCAAGCGTTCCTCGCACGATAACGCTTTCATTCCTGGAATCATCCTCAGGACTCCCAAACCAGCATATCTTTTCTAGGATGAGGGACCAAAGACTGTTCACAATCCTCAAGGTAACGCCTCACAAGTACCTTAAAAAGCCGAAGAATCACAGCCCTACACTTGAAATGAAGGCTAATATGACATTTCCTTTCCACATCGCCGAGTCAAACTGCAAGTTAACTTTTAGGGTGTTCTGCACAAGAACTATCATGATTCGGTGTATCTCAGATATTTATTCCTCTTTAGGAAATGTCCGCACATTTATTTCTACTACCAAAGTGCATGGCAATGCATTTTCCAACATTTTATTTTATTTGCCTCTCTCTTGTTCAATGCCTTAATCTACATAAGTCCTTCTGCATCCTACCTCTTTCCTCAGCACTTCCTATCCCTCCACCAGTCCTTGCATCATCTGCAAACTTGGAAACAAAACCATCTCTTCCAACATCTTAGTCATTTATATGCAGGCAAATATAGTGGTCCCAGTACCAAACGCTGTAAAACACAATTTGTCACTGGGAGCCAAAGAGAAAAGGAACCTTTTGTTCCCACTCGCTGCCTCCTACTGATACCCCAATAATCTAACCAGGGTAGCAACATTCCAGTCATAAAATGGGCTTTTAACTTGGTAAACAGCCTCATTTGTGTCGTTTGGCAAAGTCCTTCTGAAAGTCCATATGTGTATACAACATCCACTGCATCCCTTTTATCCATCCTACTTGTAATCTCCTTAAAGACTTCCAACAGGTTGGTCAGGCAGGATTTTCCCTGAAGCAAAACATGCTGACTTTATACTATCTTGACCTGTGTCGTAAAGTACTCCTTCACATCATCCTTAACAGTTAACTCCAACATCTTCTCAACCGCTGAGGTCAGGCTAACTCGTCTATAATTTCCTTTCTGCTGCCTTCCGGATGGCTCAATTCAGTTCCTATCTATGGTCTTCTGGCCTGAACGTATTTTTACACAGAATTAATTTGCTGTTACTTTTATTTATGATATCCCTTTGTACTGGCGTTTCTAGAAAACCGGCTGGTCAGCACCTCGCCGTCAGCCATTGGATTCTGCTGCGATGAACCCACTTTTCTTCGGCTTCAGACACTTCATACATCCAGTGTGTATACAACTTACCTCGCGCCAAATCCGTCACGCTAGTTTTTCTCACGGAACCCAAATTTCCCGCAAGAAATAACCAATTAAAATAATTATATTTTTGATTGTTAATTTAAACAAACGGTGATTAAACGAAATAAAGAACACACAAAAAATGTCGTTTACTCTTACACCGTCAAACGTGCACAATTTGGAGCTGTTCATGAACTTAGATGTCACTCACACACTGGACCCTCGGTCTGCGTGAAAGTACAAATCACCTTCTGAACGTCACTCGAGAAAACGGGTCTCCCACAGGAGTATTTGTTGTTACTTCTCGATATTATTCAGGGACGGCGTCCTGAGCCATCTTGTTTCCCGTCTTCATCAAGCTTCCGCCAACAGAGACCTTCAACCAAGAGTTCTCCAGACTTTTCCTCAAATATCATTATCCTGAAAGTCAGCATATTCCTAAGTTGGATAACAAGTTTCATATCGTAGCTCAAGCCCACAGATGCTGAAAGCAGAAAAAAACTGCTCTTATAGAACTGTTTAAATGAAATATCTACAGTGTAGCAGTCAGCCTAACCAAGATGTTAGATTTACAGCAGCTAAATTGTGTACGTTTAATTTCCATAACTGCATATTTAATTACCTTTCACAATATCGGTATTAAATGAGCAAATTCCTTATCCCTTCCTTGATAACTTCTCAAAGCCTACACATGGTTCAGATATTCAATGTTAATTTCATTGCCTTTCTGTATTCGGTTACTTTAAACTTCAAATTAAAAGATTTATTTGAAGTTTCAAGAATGTATTTCCCATTTTCAGCAGTATATCCCTGAGCTGTAATTTGAAAAAAACAAGAACATTTCAAAGCAACAAAGATGGAAACAATGAAAATGGCCTGGAAAAGCACTGATATAATCAACAACTTATCGAGGTATAACTTTCCGATCTTAATAATAACCTCGGTACGCATACAATTTAGTCCAAATAAGCAGCTGGCCCAATTGACCGATGTTTCATGGAAATAATAGTAAACGTATAAAAAGAGAAACTATCGTTTAACTGAATGAAATAAAAATGCTTTTAAATGGAGTACGGAACAAATTTCAACACTACAACAACTATCACAGTAGTACAAAATAGGCACCATATATATCGAAAGATATATTCATCCATTCTATGCTGTCCTATTCATTTGATTGACAGGAATTGAACACTATCGTCGCCAACAGCTCGTGCAGAGCAACACACACAAAATGCTGGATGAACTCAGAAGTCCTGACGGCAACAAAGAAATAAAATACAATCGTCGTTTCGGGCCGTAATCCTTTCGCAGGACAGGGGACAAATACCTGATAGTATAGTCCTCAGTCAGAAAATAATGGAAAAAAGAAAACTTGTGTAGTAACACCAGAGGGAGGCGATGGGCGGGCAAGGAGATAAGGTGAAAGAGTGGAAATTGAGTAGGAGGGTGTGGCTGAGAAATCGATGCTCATGCCATTAGGTTGGAGGCTATCCAAACGTAATATAAGGTTTTGTTCCTCCAACCTGAGTGTGGCATCATTGCGACTGCGGAGGAGGCAATAGATAGACATATCAGAATGGGAAAGGGAAGTGGAATTAAAATGGGTGGGTATTAGGAAATACCACTTGTCATAGCGGATGGATCGTAGATGTTCGGCGAAGCTCTCTCTCAACATGTGATCAGTCTCACTGATGTACAAGAGGCCACATGGGGA
Organism: Hemitrygon akajei; assembly: GCF_048418815.1. Taxonomy (NCBI): domain Eukaryota; kingdom Metazoa; phylum Chordata; class Chondrichthyes; order Myliobatiformes; family Dasyatidae; genus Hemitrygon; species Hemitrygon akajei. Next base: position 168,324,165 of record NC_133124.1, read on the forward strand.
GCACCAAACACAGCCGATAACAGCCGCAAGCTCACATTTGAGGTATTGCCTCTCTGGCAAGAACTGTTTTGGGCCCTGAGTGGTAGTGAGAGAGGAGTTGTAGGGGCAGCTGTAACACTTAATCTGCTTGCAAGGGTAAGTGCCAGGAGTGAGATCAGTGGTGACATAAAAATGGATAGAAGTGTTGGGTAGGGAGCGGTCTCTGTGGAAAACAGGAAGTGGAGGGTTGGTTGAGGAGGAAAAGATCAGCTTGGTCTTTGGTTCCCGTTCAAGGAGGCGGGTTATGAAGAAATCTGTGCTGGACGCGCAAGCTGGTGGAATGGTAAGTGTGGACAACAGTAACCCTATCCCAGGTAAGGTAACAGATGGATTGGGTAAGAGCACGTGGTTGAAATAGAAAAAAATGCAGTTCAGGGCAACGTTGATTGTGGAGGAACTGACAAAAGGGGATGACGTTTTTACCAGTCGTAGGGTGAGACGAAGTGTTGTGCAGGTGGCTGTGAGAGACGGTGGCTTTGTAATAGACATCAGTGGATAAGCTGGATACGGGAATAGAAACAGTGAGATGGACGACGAGAAGGACGGTGTCGGAAATGGACCAGGTGAATTTGAGGGCAAGATGAAGGCTGGAGATAAATTGACTGAAGCCGATGTGTTCAGCACGGGTGCAGGGAGCGGCACCCGTGCAGTCGTCGATGTACCGTAGGAAAACTGCAGTACGGTCAGCAGTGCAGGCTTGGAATATAGACTGCTCCGCAGAGCCAACGAACATGCAGGCGTAGCTGGGACCCATGCGAGGATCATTGCTACCCCTTTTATTAGAAGGAAGTGGGAGGAAAAAAAGCATAATTTTTTGACAGTGGGGACAAGATCTGTTGGACGGAGGAGAAAGCTGATGGGGAGAACTGGTTCGGACTGAAGTCCCGAAAAAAAAGTAGCGCTTTGAGGCCTTCATGGTGGGGGATGAGGTTGTATAGGGACTGGAGATCGACAAGATAAATAAGATGATGGTGGCTAGCGAACTTGAAATTCTTGAAAAGCTCAAAAGCGTGTGAGGTGTCACGGATGTAGGTAGGAAAGGGCTGAACTAGTCGAGATAAAACAGAGTCGAGGTATGCCAATTTAGTGGGGCAGGAACAAGCTGAAGGAATTGGTCTACCTGGACAAGCGGGTTGTGGATCTTGCGCAGGAGGTAGAAATGGAAGGTTGCGGGACTCGGGAAATATAAGGTTGGTGGCTGTTGACGGCAGATCCCCAGAGCTGACAAGTTTGGCGATGGTGTGAGAAACAGTGGCCTTGTGTTTTTTAGTGGGGTCCTGTTCCAGGGGTACGTCAGAGGAAGTGTCCGAGAATTGGTGCTAGGCCTCGGAAAGGTAGAGAGCAAGAACGCAAAGTCTACTACAATACCCCCCTTATCAGCTGGTTTATGTTGGGTAGATAATGGTGTATAAAAGTACATCATATTTTGAAGCAGACAAAAAAACAAAAATGGTCAGAAATAGCTGCTTTTGTTGTATGGTGGATCGCCGGCCAAATTGTCGAACATAATGAAGTACACTCCCTCTCTCAGCTGTTGCTATTGAAAGACTCTTCTCTGTAAGCACGTTTCGGAGTGAGCCATCACTTGACATCCGTTCGGTAATAGCGCCCTCTTCCAATTGGACAGCAGTGTGTCCCATGTAAACAAATGGAATTTCGGGAATAATGCTGAAGAGTCTGGAAATTGATTTTCTCGAATAGTTTCTGAAATTTGAAATCGCGCGCGCGCGCGCGCGCACACACACACACACACACGCACGCACGCACTCACACACACACACACACACACACACACACACACACACACACACACACACACACACACACACACACACACACACACACACACACACACACACACACACACACACACACACACACCTGGTAATATTCCTGTCGATCAATCTCTACGATAAGAAACGTTGGATTTCTGTTCCAAACTCTGAAATTTTGTTCGACATTTATTGCTTAAGTTATTGGGAAGAGTTAAGATTGGAGAAGAAAACATCGAATGAGACAGTTATCAAGGCACAGCGGAGGGCACTGAATGACGTCGATTCGTGGAGTCGAAGGAAATTTAGCTACTGGCTTCCCTTTTCTGTGGGCTATACATAAACAACCGTAGTGAGAAATGCAATGGCATTCTAATATATGATCCATATCACTGCATTGCATACATGACTCTTGCCATTATTTCGTGACTCTTAAACAGCACCATCAAAATTGCACTCACGGGCATCACCTTCATAGCGCTTTCCAGCAATCCAGAATTATTTGCGTTGATATATTTTGCCAAAGGACTCTTTTATATTTTTAATAACATCTACGTTATATGCGCTAGTGCTTGACAATTAAATAATATTAAACGCGTCGTACTGCCTGTTCGCCTACTGTACAGTTTCACTTTGTAAGTTTGAATATTCCAGCTTCTACGTATAATCCAGAAGAATACATTTAGAGACTTTAAACAATTCTACATAATGAGCCAGATACAAATATTTTCGGCACAAGAGTCAAAATGCTGGTGGTAAAATTTTCAATTAATCTGATCATGAAATAGTTTGCTTTTACCCGTAGAAAGATTTGGAATGTGAAGCATTTTGCATGAAGGAGAATACCATACCGAATCCATTCATAAATATATTCACAGACATATTAAAGTTCTGTCCTTTAATATGTCTATTAGTTATCCAGGTGAAAGAAAAACAACGCCCCAGGTGTAAGGCAGAAATTGTAACGGTCGTCTTATTGAAATGGTTTTTAAATATCACATTCCATGTTTACTTTTATACATTTTATCTATGCTTATAGATGTTCATTACCCGTGTCACCTCGGCCACACGTGGATTAATTTCAGCTGCACCCAATTTAGGATACAGCTTTGGCTGAATGGAAGTGGAGACCTGGTAACATCGGCTACGTTTACCTCCCCTGCATGTAGTATTGTGTACACCCACAATTGGGGTAGAATGCCTTCTGTTGACGTTGTGGCAACTGCTTCTGGTCCCGCTTTGAAAATGCTTATTTCAGTTGTTTAGTTTATGTCAGCCATTACATTTATTTGCACTTATATAATATTCTTTGTTATTCAAGTAAATCACCGTAGATGTGTACACCCTGAGGGAATCATGTGGATATGTGCATCCTGAGTTTTTACGGCTTTCATCAACGTGTGCATAGAACACGTGTTCTCGTGTCCGTGTTATATTAGCGAGAACCAAGACTGAAGTTTCCAGAAAATGATCAGAATATTAAACGAGCTGCAAGAGGAAAGCGGCGGGTCTGGAAACATGCGCATGGGGAAATGGATCAGATAAAGCGAGTATTTCACTACAACAACACACACAAAATGCTGGTGGAACATAGCAGGCCAGGTATCTTACTATCTTTCCTTTCGGTTAGTCCTGACGAAGGGTCTCGGCCCGAAACATAGACAGCGTTTCTCCCTATAGATGCTGCCTGGCCTCCTGTGTTTCACCAGCATTTTGTGTCTGTTGTTGTTTGAATTTACAGCATCTGAAGATTTCCTCGTATTTCGCTACAATTTTGTTTGCGTTTAATGTTGCCCAGAGGTAATGTTGCAGCTAAGCAGGACCCTGGTCAGATCCCAATTGGAATACTGTGCTCAGTTCTGGTCGCCTCACTCTAGGAAGTACGTAGAGACCATAGAAAAGGTGCAGAGGAGGTTTATAGGGATTTTGCCCGGACTGGGGAGCATGCGTAATGAGAGTAGGTTGAGCGAACTCGGCCTTTTCTTCTTGAATTGTCAGACGATGAGAGGTGACCTGATAGATTTGTTCAAGATCATGAGAGACAGTGATACACTTTGTGCCGTGTTCCATGTTGAACATTGATGTGACGTTTGCTCTGGAAAGAGAAACAATCAAAGATTCAGTGTTGAAAGTGAATAGCCATGAAAATTCCAGAAGGCGTGCGTATCATGGAACCAAAATCTCGCCAATCTAGTTTAGACTTACAGAAAGAAAATATACGTGGATAGAAAATATATGTGGATAGTCAGGTGCTTTTCCTGAGGTTTAAATTGGCTAGCACGAGAGGGCATAGTTTTAAGGTGCTTGGGAGTATTTACAGGGCAGATGTCAGGGGTAATTTTTTTTTACGCAGACAGTGATGAGTGTGTGGAAGAGGTTTCCGACGGCGGTAGTGGAGGCGGGAACGATATGGTTTTTTAAGAGATTCCTGGACGGCTACAGGGAGCTTAGAAAAATAGAGGGCTATGGGTAAATCCTAGGTAGTTCTACGGTAGGGACATGTTCGGCATAGCTTTGTGGGTCGAAGAGCCTGTATTCTGTATTGTGTTGTATGATTTCTATGTTCTAAGTTCTAAATGCTTCCTGACACTATGAACTCCACTTGCAGTAGCGTTACGGCATGTAATAGTCACTACGTAAAGTAAAATGATTCGATCTTCTATTCTTCTTTGAAATGCAAACATTATTCTGGCTCGAAAAATAGGAAATTAATTAAAAAAAACATATCAGAACGAATCTTTTCCTTAATTCCTGGGTTATGAAGTCCAATTAATAAGTTGGATTTCCTTTAATACTTTATAATCGCTCGGGCAATCCGTTTCTCCTTCTGACATGATGTATTTCGCCGTTCTTTTTCGATAATTAGCGCTGACCGTTCACGTCATTTATTACATTGGTCATGTCTGTATATTTTCTTTCTGTGCGTCTAAACTAGATTGGCGAGATTTTGGTTCCATGATACGCACGTCTTCTGGAATTTTCATGGCTATTCACTTTCAACCCTGAATCTTTGATTGTTTCTCTTTCGAGAGAAAACGTCACATCAATTTTCAACATGGAACACGGCACAAAGTGTATCACCTATTATTTAGCAACAGGATCTATGGTTGTGATCATTAAAGTCATATTGGAAAAGTATTTGATTGTTTACTTTTCAGCCAGCGTCCTCAACATGACTGCGATATAAGGCAGTGTGAAGACAGTCCACATGTATGTCGCCAAGGACTGTTCAGTCTGGTTAACAGTTAATTTTACCTCAGATCGATTTATTGCTATTTGTAATCGGATCCCAAGTGACAAGTACTATACCACCAGAACGACTGCTGCTAAAGGGCTGGGGTGCGTAAACGTTTCATTGGTAACTCATTTCAACTCATTTCACCCCATTGTTTTTGATAACACTCTTCAGAACCCTGGCCTTAAGATATATATTTTTTTATTTGCCCTAATCAAAATGGCACCCCAGTGCAAAAAAGCTGTGGGAAATGAAAGTGACCCTGACATGTAAAACAGGAAATAATTTGTCATGTTGCTTCTCATGATATCTGAAAATGTAGTGAAGGTAGTAATTTCTTGGTTAATGTTCTTTGTACATTATATAGTCGGTCTATCAAAATAATTTATTTTTTTCGGATCATCTCACTCGATTTTTTGATTTCTGTTTAGCTGCTTCAAAATAGTTTTCATTTACACAACAATAGATTCTAAACTTAGGCCCGAATTATATATGTCCATTAGCGAGAGCCGCTGAACTGTTCAATTTCAACACAGGCTATAATTATTTCGTAACAGCTCAGCGAACCACTTGAAATTTGTACTTCCCGTAAATTTCAGTATAATATTCCTTTTCTATACACTGTTTATTTCTTCAAGTTGTTAACCGAAATGCTGTTGTGGTCTCCACACTCGTGCAATAATTACAGCACATCGAATTCAAATCCGGCGGTCACGATATGTCAGCAGATTCTGCAAGTCATCCAAATGGACATCCAAGGATTTCCCCGTGCGCTCGGATTTCTCCTCTGAACCATAACACGTAGTGCCTAAGTTAATTGATTATTACAGGTTTTCCGAGTAATATAGCTGTTACATGAGCGTGGCGGTTGACGAACTAAAGTGCAGAACACGGGCGTGGAGACAGAGTCGGGAAGCGTTATTGACGTAGCGAACGTGGAATCGGCATTGAGGAGAGAACCCAGGAGCGATGCGAGACTTAGAGCTGACCGTCCTAAGAATCATGAAACGAGGTTGCTCACACCGGAGTCGACCAACGAACTGGCACCTCCTTGTTGTGATGACAGGGTCTTCATGCTGTATTTCTGATAGAAAGCAGGTGTGAATGATTCGAAACTAAACGAGTGGATTGAGGCCCAATTTCTGAGGTAAATAGCAAGGTGGAGGATTGCCAGACGGGACCATGACAAGAGCAAAATTAATCCAGTTTGTCCGGAGCTGCTGGAGCGCCGTGGCTCGAAAGTCGTGAAAAACACTGCGCTGCACCATACATTAAATACTATATTTAAATATTTATATTTTTTGGTGCAATTAAATCCCACATGTGTACATATTGAGACAGCCTGTTGATGGTTTGGAAGAAGCCCTAGCTGTGTGCATCTAAAGCTGTTACATTAAGTTTTTCGCGCACTTGCTGCCATTTTGTCTCTAACTGTTGTACAGGAAGGCAGCCTTCCATCATTTCCACTGTCGCTATATCAAGTTAATATACAATGATTCAAGAACCACAACACTTTTATCAATTTCAGTTTTTAAAATCTCTTAATCCACTTGAAAAGAAACGCAGCTCCTGAAGAGTTAAGTTTAAATTTAAGTTTATTGTCATTCAACTGAACATATATGTTGAAGGGAAAAAATAGTGGATGTTCGTAACAAATTGTGGGTGCTTATTCGATTGTTTGGCTCTATTATCACCGATTTGATTTCTAACTGTCACACTGGTGGCCTCGCCATTCAGTGGGAGCACCACCAGCATTCTCGATAGTGTCAAACTAATACACAAGCATTCTCTTTCAAAAGAAAATCCAGTGTTACTATCTCCAAGAATATGAAAGTATATTATTCCATTCTCAATTTGACTATTTTACTTGGAGCATTGTCCAATGAACGCAGATTTAATTGGTCTTTAGCGGAACCAATTCAAATCAACTCAATTACTACTTTAAAATTGCGCTCCGGCAAAGCCCATTTTTCCCATTTCTATTCACATCTGTTTCTGAAATATTCTTTTTGTACCAGCTAATTCGTGTAGCTAATTCCAAGCATATGCTAATCTCCGAGCGAATATATTCCTATTATGAGGCAGTTAGAAGTGAACACAATGTACTGGATGTTATAAAACAGAACATTGGTTGTTCGCAAAGATATTTGAAACCTTCTGCACCAGACATAACCTTTATACAGGTCAAACCGTTCACAGAAAATTTGCCAATGATCAATAAATCTGAATCTCTGCCCTCTGCATAGGTTTCTCAGCTTCAGATTCATCCCTTTCCTCATCCTATTCTTACCTTCACTGAAGCGTGGCATAGGCAGTTGTTCAGAGGTTACTCCACTGCAGGTCCTGTGGTTCATACTCTTACGTAGCTCTCCAATTTCTCGCTTCTGTAGCTCCATGAGGCGGCGCGGCACGGCAGCAGCGGCCTTTCCGATCTGGTGTTACTTCAATTTAATTTTCCATTTTAAGTTTGATACATAATTTTCAATTAGGGCACATGGATAACAGAGCGGCTATCTACCATCGCTAGACACTACTACAATACAGAGATCGCCCAAAAACAAACCTTCACAAAGATCTGCTGGCTGAATTACGCGACCTCGACTTGATGAGCGGAACAGGCCTACATTCCTCGGACTCGCCTGATGCTACTAGCCAGAGACGGAGACGTCAAAAGCGATGAACGAGGAAGCAGAATCGAGGGAAACGGGCAGGGGTCCGTGTCAGGCTAAAAGCAAACCCTAGCCGGCCGGCTCTGCCGTCCATTCTGCTCTCCAATTTCCGCTCCCTGGTCAATAAAATGGACTACATCCGACTGCAACGTAATACTCGGCGGGAGTACAGAGTTTGCTCCGCATATGTTTTCAGACACATGGCTCACTGATGGGATTTCGGACTCTGCCATTCAACTAGACGGGCTAGCCTTGCTTTGTGCGGACAGAGATGTAGTTCTCTCCGGTAAGACTCGCGGTGGAGTTTGTGGCTGTTAGATGCAGACCATTTTATTTGCCACGGGAATTCACCTCTGTCCTTATATTCGGTGTATACATTCTCCTCAGCGCTAATGCTAAGGAGGCGCTCTGTGAACTGTATGGGGCTATTAGCGAACTGCAAAACGCACATCCTGATGGTCTGTTTATTGTCGCCGGTGATTTTAACCACGCGAACCCTAAGTCAGTGCTCTCCAAATCCATCAGTATGTGGCCTTTGCAACGAGGGGGGAGAACTTGTTGGACCTGGTTTACACAAACATCTTCGACGAGTACCGGGCAGAGCCCTGCCCCCACCTCGGATACTCAGACCAGATCTCTGTTATGCTAATCCCCGGATACACACCGCTCGTCAGGCGCACCAGACCAGTTCAGAAGCAGGTGAAAACCTCGCCAGCAGGAGCCATCTCTGCTCTTCACGACTGCTTTGAGCACAGTGACTGGCACATATTCAGGAAGGCTGCAACAGATGACAACTCTGCCAACTTAGAGGAGTACACAGCATCAGTGACCAGCTACATCAGCAAGTGCATTGATGATGTTACTCTGTCCAAGACCATCACTGTACGCGCTAACCAGAAGCCATGGATGGCCGCAGAGGTGCGTGCCCTGCTGAGGTCCCGCCACTCCGCCTTAAGAGCAGGCGACAAGGTAGCTCTAACAACAGCAAGGGCTAAAATGTCCCGAGCCACCAGAAGGGCAAAGCGTACACACACGCAGCTAATCCACAGCCACTTCCTGGACAGCGGCGACACGCGGCGCATGTGGAAGGACATCCAGGAAATCACCAATTACAGGACAACTGCACCTGACTGTGCAGGTGATGCCTCCCTCTGAGATGCGCTGAATAACTTCTACGCCCGGTTTGAGGCGGAAAATGACGTGGTGGCGATGAAGTCCACCCCTCCTACAAATGACCAGGTGCTGATTCTCAACGTGCCCGACGTGAGAAGAGCCCTATGCAGGGGCAACCCACGGAAGGCTGTTGGATCAGACAACATCCCTGATAGAGTGCTCAGAGGATGTGCAGACGAGCTAGCAGATGTTCTCACTGACGTCTTCAACATCTCCCTGAGCAGCGCCAGCGTTCCAACGTGCTGTAGGGCCCGTCACCATCGTCCCCGTGCCAAATAAGTCTTCAGTGTCCTGCCTAAATGACTACTGTCCCGTTGCACTTACATCCATTATCATGAAGTGTTTCGAGAGGCTCGTCATGAGGCATATCAAGACCTTGCTGCCCCCCTCACTGGACACACTGCAGTTTGTGTACCGTCCCAACCGCTCAACAGCTGGCCCTAACCCTTCTGGACAAAAATGAAACACACGTTTGGATGCTGTTCATAGACTTCAGTTCAGCATTCAACACAATCATCCCTCAGAAACTGATTGGAAAGCTAAGCGTACTGGGCCTGAACACCTCCCTCTGCAACTGGATCCTAGACTTCCTGACTGGGAGACCTCAGTCACTCCGGATCGGGAGCAGCATCTCCAACACCATCATACTGAGCACGGGGGCCCCCCAGGACTGTGTGCTCAGTCCACTGCGGTTTACTCTGCTGACCCACGACTGTGGTGCAAAACACAGCTCGAACCATATCATCAAGTTCGCCGATGACACGACCGTAGTGGGTCTCATCAGCAAGAACGACGAGTCAGTTTACAGAGAAGAGGTGCACCGGCTAACGGTCTGTTGCAGTGCGAACAAACTGTCTCTTAATGTGAACAAAACAAAATAGATGATTGTTGACTTCAGGTGGGCACGGAGCGACCAGTCCCCGCTGAACATCGACGGCTCCTCGGTAGAGATCGTAAAGAGCATCAAATGTCTTGGTGTTAACCTGACGGAGAATCTCAACTGGTCCCTCAACACCAGCTCCATAGCAAAGAAAGCCCAGCAGCGTCTCTATTTTCTGCGAAGGCTGAGGAAAGTCCATCTTCCACTCCCCCATGCTCATCGCATTCTACAGGGTTGTATTGAGAGCATCCAAGCAGCTGCATCAGAGCCTGGTTCGGAAATTGCAACATCTCGGATCTCGGATCGAAAGACCCTGCAGCAGATAGTGAGGTCAGCTGAGAAGATCATCGGGATCTCTCTTCCCGCCATCATGGACCTTTACACTAAACGGTGCATCCGCAAAGGAAACAACATTATGAAGGCACCCCTCATACAATCTCATCTCCCTCCTGCCGTCTGAGAAAAGGCACCGAAGCATTCGGCTCTCACGACTAGACTATGCAACAGTTTCTTCCCCCAAGCTATCAGACTCCTCAATAACCGAAACTTTGACAGACACCTTGACCTATTGTCCTGTTTATTATTTATTGTAATGCCTGCACTGTTTTTGTGCAGGTCTGTAGTCTAGTGTAGCTTTCTCCGTGTTGTTTTTCTTTTTGTGTCATGTAACACCATGGTCCTGAAAAACGTTATCTCATTTTTACTATATACTGTACCAGCAGTTCTGGTCGAAATGACAATAAAGTGACTTGACTTGACTTGACTTGACCTCTCGCGTTTGGTACCAATGTCATTTGTGCCATGTTTACCAAAACGTATGGATGCCTTGTCTTTCCCCTTAGAATGCCTTGGATCTGAGCTGTGATGTCCCACACTGTGTAAACAGAGAGGCAACAAGCCATCCTCGGGTCTCCATCGCGTGCACAAAGGTGTGTACTCATGTAACTATGGAATCCCTTATTACTTTATCACTACAACAGTCTTCTGCCTTCTTTTCCCTTCTTGGCCACAACACTAGACTCAGTGCCGGAGACTCGAACGCTGTGGCTTGTTACGGATAGTATTTCTCATTTAACATTATCCGACATGTATACTTACAGCCATAGGAGTATTCTGCACTGGAAACCCATTTTCTTTCCCTCTCTTGACAGTCATCCAGATATGAGCGCCCTGAAACTTTGGAGTGACTACCTCCTTGTTGCTCCTTACTATTACCTCCTGAGTTACCTGAATGAACAGTAGGACATCAATCGAACAGCAGGTACATTTCCTTAATACGTTTTCTGAAGGCCTGCAAGTCTGTGGGGTTGCTGCAAATGTGGTTAACCGGGAGGCGGGAAGTCTCCAAGAATTCCAATCTCTCGCACGAAGAACACAACACAGCCCATTGAGCCGTTCTCACTGCGCAACTATGCACTATGAACTGAAGAATTAAAAAATATAAAAAAGTTGCTTCCCATACACCTACCTCGCCCAAGCCTTTCTAAGTCAAAGCGTCAATACTCTAAAACTGGCCCATGCACACAAAGGCCGTTTCATTTTCTCGGCCTTATTTGCCCACGCTAATAATGTCGGTTTCACTGGGCTGCCGAAAACAAGGAAACCCGCTAACAGACCTTTGTAAATCTTATGCCGGCGCCCATGAGTTTTACTCAACTCTCGCTTCTGACTCATTAGGGCCACAAGAGGTAATAAAAATAAAGAAGAAAAACTGCCGATGGCAGAGGAAAGCAGTTTTCTTTCTTCATCTCAATCAAGGACCTGTGATCTTCTTTCTCACTCGCTCCCGAATTTTTGATTGTCAGAAAAAAACCAAACAAAAACAAGAGCAACAACAACAAAAGATGTATATATATATATATATATATATAAACGTTTAGTCTAATTACAAAGTAACATAAGTAATCAAGCCAAATTAACACACACTAAGAAAAAATCCATGAACTTCAAGCATTTAGACATTATCAAAAAATCATGTTGATGATGACTGACTCTAAGAAAGAATGCAGCAGCTGCCAACAATCATTAGACAATAACAATCTGAAGTTTTTAACTTTGTCCAGACAACCTACTTGCTACCTGGATTCTTCATATATTCATGCAATAATTTCAAAATTTAATATAACACATAGCACCTTTTGAGTGTCTAGATTAGCAAGACATATGAAACTCCTAATTCACTTTAAATCGCAAAAGTAAAACCAAACTGATTAGAATTATTAATATATGAAATATGCAGTCCACCGATTACGCTGAACATTCGCATTAAGCTATGTAGAGTAATCCCTAATAGAATTTACCAACATCATGTTGACAACTTGAATAGAATAACTAAGATTTGCAATATCCACATGCTGATGTGGCATATTCAAGCCAAATTACAACAAAATTCGCACATCATTTGTTTTACACGGGAAGAAAAAAGCAAATGAACAAATTCTGTGATGCTTGTCACGCTAGGTTTACAACTCTCCTAAAGCTAAACCCATATCCCCAATGAGCACACCTCACCTAAGTTATCGATGCCTTGCCGGCTCTAAACATCTAGTCGGTCTATGCTCTTCTTTTGTGCAAGGCAGCGAGTACCCTCTGGGTGGACGATCAACACCTTATATTCTATCTGGAACTCTTCCAACTTTTTGGCATGTATATCGATGCGACATTCCTCAAAAAAAGATCTACCTCTTCCATCTTGCTGGATTCCAAAATCTGACTTCCTCCATCTTCGACCTGCATATTTCCACCCTCCCGGTCCCTGGACACTTTTTGTTATCGTCTACTCTCCTCTACTATCGTATACCTTCATCTCTAGCTCTTGAACTTTCTCCACTCAACTGGTTTCACCAATCGCTTTTCACCTAGTTGTTTTAACTCACCAACTTTAGCACTCTGGCAGATGCTCCCTTCCTCCTCAGGCCTGAAGAAGTGTCTCGGCCCGAAAGGTCGTCTTTTTATTTATGTCCATGGACAACGCATTGTTTCCTGAGTTTCTCCAGCAGTGTGTGTTGCATCCTCTAATCGGAAGGTCAAGGTGGAGAGAGACGAGAGAATCCCCAGTCTGTTGTACAGTCTTCTATAAAGCTCAATAGTCGCCAGAATTTGCTTGAAGTTGCTTTTCACATGAAATGTCGCAGCATCAACATGCTTTAGGATCAGAAATCTAGGGACATATATTTGGTCTATACATCTGTCACAGTTGCCAGACACGCACCTTATCGTGTACAGAGAATAACACTTCAAAGTGGAGACGGGGGTATATCGGAGACAACGTTCTTCTTTACAGCTTCACAGTTGATTGTTGCTCGAGGAATCTTACAATAGTAAATTTATTTCTGGTCACAGCGTTCATGGGTCTGTGGAGTATAATCATCTGGGGTATGTGGTGCCAGCAGTATCAAAAAATGGCAACAACACGTTGGGATTCGTGTTTTGCTCTAAGGTTCGCTATGTCCTATGGTATTATGTCTAACCTTATCAGGAATTACCCTATCGTCCTTAGTCCATTGTGTACATAGCTGCGACCTAAGCTTTATCGGTGATAACTTCCCATCCCTCAATCAGATGGAATCAGGTAACCCATCAGATGTTTACGAAATATGTTCAGAGAAGCTCCGCAATGGCACACTGTGAACTTATTTACACTGTTATCCTGCAGGAAGTCAGCAGGCCTTCATAAAACCAAAAAGTACATTTCTCTGACGGTGTCATGGTAGACGTTTCTGTTAAGAAATCAATTCTTCAGGTATGTGCGAGATGAGCATGGGTACACCCGCGTGAGCACCTCGCCAATAGCGAGACGGTACTTTGTTCAGACAGCAACTGTGGCTGATATAGATCCGAATTCCCATGCAATATCGTAACCTGAAGCCCATTGTCCACCAGGGCGATTCGCCGCTGCTTGTTGCCGTGTGACCAGCAAATGCAATAGCTAAGTAAGTATAGTGGTCTTAGTGGTGGTAGTGGACAGCTGCTGCAGTTTGATATTGTTCATTTGCATTTCGGCGTTCCTCTTTGACATTGACACGTCAGAGGTTGTGTACCTGGAATACAATATTCTCATTCCCGTTCGAAGCAACAATATGATCATCTAGCCCCGTTCCAATGGTATGGAACCCAGTCTCCCTGAAGGGCCATACATCTTACCTTTACAGTATTCACCGTCATGCAGTTGCGCTGTCATCGGTGTTTTATCTTAAAGTGTCCAATCTGCATGCCACAGCAACTTGTCTAGTTTTAGAGTGCTTAAAGCGTTCTCGCACTGCAGGTACTATTTTGCTTAAGGTTGCCTTCTGAGAAATCAAGGAAGCCAGGTCGCGCTGCAGTAGCTTGATTTCATCCCAGGGTCTGAGCTTTCGAAGTATTGGCTTAATCAGAAAAATCCACCCTACTTGAAACAGACCATGCTATTTAGAGGGTAAACGTGCAAAACGCATTGTGATATAACACACGGAAGCTTAACGTCAAACAATTCATCAAATGTCTATTCCCCATATCCCAGAAGTCCCCATTTACTTAAAATATTATCCAACGATCCAGTACCCTCAGAGTTATCCGTTCATCCGTCGACCTGATAAATCTCGTGCAAGATATCTCACGACCGGCTTGCCCCCCTCCAAGTTATATTGCATCTTGCTCGCTCGCCAAAGTGAATGAGCAGGTTTGACAATATTCAAGCTCATTAATTGTCTAGCAGTTGTGGCAATGTACTGCCACAATGAAAACTGAACACTGGTGTTGCAGAATGATTATAACATTGTTGTCTTTCCTTGCCAATGCTCCAGAAAGATATCTGCGATTGATGTCTGCAATATTCAATCAGGTTCGTGGGTTCGGCAAGTGCTACAGAAATGAATCTCTGCGTACAGGTATATTAGTCGTTAATTGAGAATGCCTTCTCAATGGTCTTGTTTATCCTTGCCTTAAGCATGGGAAGATTACAGCAACCTATGCATTGTATTCTGTAGCCATGATATTTGAATCTTGACACCAGGAAGTATCCCATGGGAAAAGCAACTTCAAATTCTCAACTGGTCAATCACAAAGGAAACAATTTTCAATTAACAGAATGGACACGCTCCCATAGGACACACATTCCAAAGTTGCGAACGTAGTGATCCAAACCACAGATTGTTATAACTCTCACGACCTCCCGAATAACTAATACAATAAACTCAAGGGTAAAATACCCAATATTGAAAAAGCCACAGTCACTTCCCAGTATAGTATAGTACAGAATAGCATAGTGTACTATATATTGTATAGTGTAACATAGTATTGTATAGAATATAGTGGCCTCCCCGTGCCACTTCCGTTGCAAGTAGGTAGTCTAAAGCCATTGAAATCAGTTCCTGGACTAGTATGGCCGTACCATGCTGAAAAAGGTTATCATTCAATACATCCTTTCTTTGCAACAACACTCTAATCGACAGCATGGCAAGGTGTTCATGCAGGACAGTGGCGTGGCATACATTTGGCAACACATATCAACCGCACCACGGGTAGTCTTAAGAAATGCATATCTATTAACTGCCATTCAACTTACAACAACTGCACAGCTTAATAACAGCACTTGGCAAAGACACAGCCACACCAGAATACTGTTCCTGATCACACTTGCCATCTACCTTGCAGCTCGTAGCTAGACTCAACATACCAACTACACGAACTCTCACTGTCTGGTAGCAAAGCACTTGAAGTGTCAGAACATTCCAATTAACTGAACGGTATGTAGATAAATGACGGGCCTTAAGCATTCACTTCACCAGGTCTAAAAAAGATTAAGTCATTTAATGCTGCTACCATATTCTTGATTGATGTCGACTGAAATGGACGACTGCTTCTAAGCTCCCCGAGAAGGGAACTCAAAACCAGAGAAGCCTGATCATATCCTCCCAACATTATTGTACTCTTTTTTTATGTCGTGAAATGAATCGACATCAGTAACATCCCTTCTGTGATATAACACGAAGTTTTCAGAAAAATTCAGCCATCAGACCCGTTGGTCCAGTGTGCAAATTCAAACGCCTTCGTCAGGAATGTACAGCAGGATTACCAACATAAATTAGCATCTACCACTGTATCATTCTGTAATACAACGTGATATAAATCAGCACTTGCTCCTGATCAGACACGGGGGTAACGAGAAAACAAACAAAAAAAAAATGGAACTACAAGAATTGGTCCTCAAATTCTATTTTCGGCTGGAATGTGGGCACTTCATATCCATAATATAGTTTCCCAAATTTCTGACCAAATTTAACTCAATTCTCATGTGGCCTTGATGAACAATGAGTCATCCCTAAAACCAATGAGGAAAAAAAATCACATGGGAAACACAGCGATGAAAATAACAGATTCATACACAATAAACACGTAACAGCTAGAACACAAAATACAATTCACACTCTTCCTTAAAACGTCCTGTGGATCTGTGGAGCAAAAATGATCATAGAACAACGCTGATAAGCGAGTGGGGGGTGGGGTGGGTGGGGCGGCGGGACAACTGAGCAACACAGAACGCACTCACAGATTCTCTTAAAGGCAAGGTTCTCTCTCTCTCTCTCTCTCTCTCACACACACACACACACACACACACACACACACACACACACACACACACACACACACACACACACACACACACACACACACACACACACACACACACACACACACACACACACACTCAGCTCCCCGAATTATGATCACTATCTCCAAAATGCTCTCCCACTGAGAGATCTGACATCTGACCAGCTTCATTTCCAATACCAAATCAAGTACAACGTCTCCTCTTTTAGGCTTATCTACATATTTTGTCAAGAAACCTTCCTGAACACACCTAACAAACTCCGACCCATCTAATCCCCTTGCTCTAGGTAGATGGCAATCAATATTCGGGAAATTAGAATCACCCATTCCGACAACGTTATTATCATCACACCTTTCCAGGATCTGTTTCCGTATCTGTTCCTCGATATCTCTCTTACTCTCGGGCGGCTTATAAAAGACACCCAGTAAAGTTATTGACCCCTTCTTGTTCCTAACTTCCACCCACAGAGACTCTGTAGACAATCCCTCAACGGCGTCCAACTTTTCTGCAGCGTGACACAATCTCGGATCAACAGAGCCATGCCACCAACTCTTTTGCCTCCCTCCCTGTCCTTTCTGAAATATCTAAAACCCTGCACTTGAAGTAACCATTCCTGTCCCTGAGACATTGAAGTATCCGTAATGTTACTGGAAGATTTTGCATTGCAGCATAAACGGCAACATTGTCGTGTTGTACCTACTCGCCCCATGCCCTACACGGTGCAGGACGTGCAAATTTGTATTTCTAGAACCTATATTCACTGGATATAATTATTCGCTTTTTTAGCACACAAATATGTATTTCTGTTACTCAGTTTCTGCACAAATACTTTCATTTATGATGCGACCCAGAGGAAATCCAGACCCGAATTGAAGACGATTTTCAAATATACATGCCATCCGATTAACAATTGTGTGACAGGTAATTCGACTGTGGACTTGAGAGTATTTAATAACAGGAGGTGCACCTTGTAAAATAGGTGCTATGTCGTGGTTTATTTTTTTCACCTACAGAGTCTCATGCACGACCTTCATAATCGTTATTCCCGGTTTATCTAGAGTATGCAGATTCCAGACTAAATATTTGCAACATACAGAGTGAGTATTCGCTCTAAATGCTCTTTAAAATATATTCCAGACCATGCTCTTATTGGTAATATAAGAAAAGTGAAAAATATTCTTGAATATAAGTCAAAGTTCGATTAATCATTTGCAGTTTGTTCCTCTTTAATGATACAGGAACATGATTAGTAATTATCATTTTATTTCTGCGCTTAATTGGGCCTTCATTTAGTTGACTAAGACAGTGTTCAGATTAATACCCAAAGATGCATTTCTGAATTTGGCCAGGGCCAAACATGAAACGCAACTTTCTTGTGCCATTTGTTTATGATCGTTCTTTGTTACCATCTAAACTATGAAGAAGTTCATTGCAAGTTTAGAACCTCTGTCTGAACTATCTGAACTCAGAATATACAAACACACACACACACACACACACACACACACACACACACACACGCACGCACGTACACGCACCAACACACGCGTGCGCGCACACACACGCACACGTACACGCACCCACACACGTGCGCGCGCACACACACATACACACACACACACACGCACGCACGTACACGCACCAACACACGCGCGCGCACACACACACGCACACGTACACACACCCACACACGTGCGCGCGCACACACACATACGCACACACACACACACCATACACACACACACACACACACACACACACACACACACACACACACACACACACACGCACACACACACACACACAGATATATATATATAAATTCTCATCCACAAGGAGACAGGTCACTCTAATACTGGGGCGTGCTTACAGCAAAATATCCCCAAGTCGTCTGTCAGCAAATCATTGTAATTACACGAGATATTATTTTGCTTGTGTGTTTCCTACTGAAAATTCAGAAAACCATCTCAACCAAGGAAATTAGAGAGTCAATATCTTCAGTAACACATAACGTCATTGAAATCTCCCTTTTCGCCATTGTAAGACAAAATGGACAACTTTGGTAGTTCTAAACACCTTCCCAATTGTCACGCATTCCTTTCATCCCTGCATTTCTCGATCAGAGCTCTTTCGCGAGCTGTCTCCCAACCCGAAAGAGACATATCTGTCAACGGCTTTCTGCCCCTCCAATCTCTCTCCTGCAAGAAGCATTCATAAAGTTCATTCGAGAGCTGGGATATTCCAATTAAATCTTTGTGTCTATTGTTTCTACTACTTGAGAACTCAAAAACAATTCATGTAAACTTTTCTTACTTGATTAGTTTGTCAACGACCTTGGTGTTACCCTGCTGTTTTATTTCCTAAATCTTTTCCACTCACCTCAATGGCAATTTACTGCATTTTCCACAGCACTGACATCACGTTCATTTGCCTTGATTTCCCTGTATTTACACCTCCTTCATTATTATCAAGTTGTACGTAAATAACAGTGATAAGTAACAAAACTGCATGAAAATTGATAAATGAATGTAGTAATCATCTTATCTGTTGATAAATCAGCGATTTTATTGTTGACCTATATTGCCCATGATGTTTATTCAAAGACATCCAACTCAGTGATTTACCGAGTAGAGCTGTATTGTTTCGAACTTTTCCACTTGGAGAACACCATATGTTCTCCGATCGGAGAAGAATCAAATACATTATGAGGTGCACGTTGTGAAATAAAAAAATATTCATGAATAATTCGCATGCAGTAGATCTTCTGCCGACTTGCATTTCATTTTCCATTTGGTCTTTGCATTGGCTTACTTTTTCTTTCGTGTTTAATTTTCACAGTAAATAAAACAGAACTGACCTGTATGTCACAACCAGGGATTCGCAGCGTAGTCGTTACGGCGATTGCGCTTGTGAATTTGCACATGTCAGCTAATTATTATTTCATCGTGATAATATTTAACTCCGTTCTTGTCGCCGCAATACTTGTCAAGACTTGGACAGAGCATAGCAACGCTTCGCTGCTGTTTTGCATTCACTCTTCCCTGAGATATTGGACTTTGAAGTCAACCGACTCTGAAAGACTCGTGGTATTCGTTTAATATTTAGATGATCTTTTTAGCTGCAGTGTAGCTTCATTTTCCTTTTGAGAGTTTCCGTTAACGGCCCTGTTTAGCCTAGCGTCTATTATTTTATTCTCCCTTTAACACTTTTCCTGTTAAAGTCTCTGAACTATCGACCTGCCTCAGTATCTCTCACTCCGCAATTGGGCCATATCAAAACCTGGTAATACCAAGTCTCGAACAACAAAGATGGATCTTGCAGAGAGAGAGAGAGAGGGAGCAGCTGACCTTGGCAGTGAGATTCAATGGTCAGGTCAGACACAAGCTACAAGCAATGGAAACTGTTGTCAGTGAAGTTACGGAGGCAACGGGGCCGATATCCACGTGCCGACAAGTCCAGTCTCACTGCAGGATCGGGTATCGTCACCAGCCGCAACTGTTCAATGGCTCACCACAGACAATAGGATTCAGGTGTCTGCGATTTCCGCACTCACGGCCGCCGTCCCCGAACTTTCTATGAAAAGCCAGCATCAGCTGACAGTGATTAACGTTCTCACGAGCTCAGCTCAGCAGCTTTCGGCCGCCTCAGTCCCATTCCCAGCATCTCGCAGGTCCTCCTTTTCATCTGTCCAGACAATCTCTGGACTAATGCTCTCGCTCCCCGGCCGGGACCAGATCCGACACCCACGACCGTTCAGTAGCCGAGTATTCCACCACAAGGAAGAAATTCTGGTGATCCCCGTGGTTGCAGGAATTTTATTACCCAATGCGAATTGACAATCCAAGCCCAGCCTGATGGTTTTGGAGATAATGCGCGAAAATTGGCGTACATGGTCAATCTTCTCGACGGATCTCCACTCAGTCTTTCAAATGCTTTACGGGAGCAAGAATACCCTTCAGCCCAGTTTTTCCAACATTTCGTGGGCAGTTAAGGAGGGTTTTCCTCTTCGAGGACGGGGTCAGGAGACTGCCCACCGATTTCTTGAACTACGTTCAGGCAGAGGCTATGAAGTCAAATTCTATAACCTTGCAGTACAGAAGGGATGCAATTTGAGAGCTCTCATCGCCGTCTTCCAGCGTGGACTGAATGCAAGGTCCGGCAGGAGATCGCTGTCCTGGACCAGCAGGATAACCTGAAAGACCTGATTAATTTGGCTATACGAGTTAACTGAGTAGAGCAGGGATAGAATATTTCACACTTCCTGCGCACAGCCAGATTACTGTCTTTCCTTGTCCTCTCCCCTTTAGTTTCCTCTAATTCTTTAATGCTTGTAGCTTCTTTGTCGTAGAGGACTCAGACACATGGACATAAGGCGTTTATTGAGTGTTGCCGGGAATCTTATCGACATTTCTCTCGCTCAGAGGCGGGGAGCTCCATCTCAGGAATTAAGAGAAAAGATCTACATCAAGGGGCTGGACGGTCGACTTCTGGGAATACGGCCAAATCCACCTTTTCCTGCCAACCCATCATACTGATGCTCGAAGGCAACCATCATGAAGAAATATCTTTTTATCTGGTTAATTCACCTAAACAGGCACTGGTACTCGGTCTCCCCTGGTTATCCCGACATAACCCACGGATCGATTGGTTTCTGAAGGTACCCCACCACGACTGTTTACATTTCAGTGTCCACCAAAAGCTCCATTCCTTGAATCCCCTCCTGTCTCAGCTAAGGACAGACGTAAAGGAGGCGGCACCGTACCGCATGGGTATAACCATCCCTACCTACTAAACGGAACGTTGACGGAGAATATGAGCATCAATTGTCAAAGATCCTTACCACCGAGTCCATGCTGTTACCTCGCCACTACCTTCCGGTTGAAGGTAAACTCCCACCACCAGGCCGAAGAACACTTACCACACCTCAATCATCCGACGTTTGAAAAAAGGAGATAACTGCACTCATTTAAGAACACATTTGTCTTGTTATTTCATGCTCCTTATTTATTGCTATTTATTTATATCTGTATTTATAAACCTATTTGAAGTTCCTGTTCTATAGATTTGCTAGGAATGCACGCAACAAAGGAATCTTAGGGTTGTTTCTGGTTTGTTGTCTGTACTCTGATAATAAATGTTCCAATGAACTTTGAACCTTCACATTATCTACTACTTTATTACATTTTCTGCTTCCTATATAAGTAAAATCAAGAGAATGTCTATGTTTCGTGCACACCACGATGGGAACAGTTATGTTCTTAACACACACGATAAGCTAAACAGATGAAACACCCTGGTTTCCTTGGTCGCCTATGTTTAGAAAAGACAACCTCCGGCCTCGACAAACTGTGAGATTGAGGCGCGCTCAATCCCAGCCCAAACCTCGCGTTGTGTGGATGCTGTGTAATTTGAGAGCCTTATACATTAATGCCACGGAATGATGAACATTAGACTATACACGATGAAAGGAATTATATTTATGAATCTTACGTAAAAGGTCAGTGAAGATTAACATAAACAAAAGGGTCTATTATAATTAAACAGTCAAAGGTGCACAAGTTGGAGCTCATCTTGAACCTTCCCGTCACTCACGCTCTGGGCCCTCGGTCAACGTAAAAGCACATACCATCTTCAGAACGTCGCTCGCAAACTATCTCGAACACCGGACCGTAAGCTAAGAACGGTTCTCCCAGCGACTTCCCTCTCCATCTCCTCTCGAACAATGGACCCAAGCCGAACTTTAGTTTCCTTCACCAAACATACCTCTCTTAATTCGACCAATATAAACAACCAGGAATACAGAACAAACAACTTTACACAACTGCCAAAATGAAATACATACAGCACAGCAGTAAAAAAAAATCAGCAGAACATTACATTCTTCACCCAGCCCTCCGTCACCCAATCAAAATAGTCATATCTTCATGACTTTGAAATAATTTGTTATCTCATATTAATAACACCGCTTTCAAAGAAATTTCGTGATGTCAGCTTCCCCTACCCGTTTTTAAATGTTTGTTTCATATCTCACCAGGGGGATAGTTGTAGAACTCTGTTCCGCAGGTTCTACATGAGCCAGGCTATCTGAGGGTCTCCTGAATTTTTGAAACTTCTTTCAAACATTCCTTGAGACACTTCTGGTCCACGTGGCAATGCTACCGCTGACAATTTGTCATGGTCCGGTCCATGATGCCGGCATTCCGGTTCACGGTACAGTACATTGTTCCTTATTCCAGGTTTTCCGGTATTCACTTGTTTTGTTGGGTGCTCTAATTGAAGCACGTGATTCTCATTTTGGGCTTGCTACAAAATAGCTCCTCGGTGCAGCTTCATTTGCTCGACTGTTCCCTTCCTTTCACCTTCCTGCCTGAAGCCTTGCCTGCAACCTCGCCTGCGTCCTCGCCTGTATCACTGTCTAGTTCTACTTCCGGAGCAAGACTGGAGCCTTGCTGTGTCTAGATAAGGAACTGTCTATCGTTATTTGGAACTCTCTTTGTGTCCACGCCTTCGCTAGGTAGGTCTGGCCGTTTGCGGTTTCCCTGTGTTGAGAAACATCTCTCTGTGTTCTGTGTGCGAGTCCCGGCCCCACGTCCTGCTCACTAGGAGGGGTCCTGACTCTATGTAGAGCCCAGGCCCCAAGTCCTATTCTTAAGGATGGATCTACGCTCTGTGTTCCATGT
Organism: Hemitrygon akajei; assembly: GCF_048418815.1. Lineage (NCBI taxonomy): Eukaryota > Metazoa > Chordata > Chondrichthyes > Myliobatiformes > Dasyatidae > Hemitrygon > Hemitrygon akajei. The sequence continues at coordinate 168,347,202 of NC_133124.1, forward strand.
CCCTGTGTTACTGTTCTGTCAAGACCGAGGCTCCGTGATCAGGGGTCCCAAGATCGAGTTAAGGCTTCGGTTTCATGTCCTGTCCATGTGCCTCGTCATGTACAGGAGTTCCATGTCTAGTCCTATAGCCAAGCTTCAAAAAACCCAAGCCTTGCCTAGTCCTGCAGCAAATCCTCGTAGAACCCAGTCCTCGCTTAATCCTGCAGAGAAACTTCGAAGAACCCAAGCCATGTCCAGTACTGTAGCTACGTCATGTCCTCGCCTAGTTCTGGGGTCCGAGCCCGAGCCAAGACGCAGGTTCTGGGTGCTTGTCTGTCTCTGGCTCGAAGTCCAAGCCCAGGCTCCTAGTTCCGAGTCCCTTGTCCTTGCTCCACTTTCCTAGCCAATCTCCTAGCCCAAGTCTATTTTCTTGTTCCAGCTCGGAGTCTGTGTCCAGTCCCGTCCTTAATTCTAGTCCTTTCCAGTTCCTAGTACTTCAGTGTCTGTGTCTTCCATTTGGGTCCACTCCCAGCGACCACCTTATGACACTATTACATGTGCCTTCTGGGCACTCAGGTCCCTCTGCGACTCGGCTGAGAGTTTCATTCTCAGTTATTTTAGAACCGAGCCCGCTTCGTGGTCCAGCTGCATACCTGTCTGTTCACAGATAGTTCCCCTCGATTTCACCTGTGTCAGCGTGAGAGGAGTTGGGAAACACTTTCTCCAGATACTGGGTAGTTGGCAAATAGCAACGTGTAGCACACTACACTTTCTTCATCCTCCAAGTCCGTCTTCCATTCAGGAAGGGGGCCGATCTACTCTTTCCTGCTGCTGAACCTTCAGTCTCTCCACTTTGCCACAGTGTCTTCGGTATCTGGTAATACCCACTCCTTAATTAGAGCATCCTTCTGTCAGGCCACCACGTCATCGATTCTCAAGACTGTATACTGGTCGGGGACTGTACGCCTGTTCAGAATCCGATAATCCACAGTCATGTGTACTTTCCCATTCATCTTCCTGTCTATTACTATTAGAGATGCAAAAAGGCTTCTGGACACAGTGATGATCCCAGCTCCCTTCAAATTCTGTAGATGCTGCCGAACGTCCTCTACCTCTGTAGGTGCCAGTCTCCGCAACCTTTCTCTGAATGGGGCGACTTTATTACCCGCACGGTGTGGAGAGTACACCTGGAACCACCCACATCAAATTTGTCAGTGGAAAAGACCTTCCGGCTTCAACATTTTCTCTATGAACCTCTTCTTCCAACCTCCATCTACCTCAGAGTCCCAACGTTGAATGACTCGGCAGTCGAATGTTTTCTTTCCTCCCCAGCTTGTATCACAGAGCAACTTGATATTACCGTCACAGGGAAGAAGTGCACCATTGGGATGCCGCACCTGAGGGTGAATTCCCGCTCTGAAGCGATCCTGACATCTTGCTCACTGGTACAACCGAGGCCTTCTCCTCACTACCCCAGCAGGTAAGCCTCAATCCTCTTCGAGGTCTTTCAGAGTATCCACCAAGAGTGCGTCGGACTCAACATTGCTGAAAAATGTCTCGTACCCCATCACTCTTGCTTATCCCCGAGGCCGTATCACGACTTGTTTTGACTGTTTGGATCACAGAGTCCATCAGTTACACTCATAATCCAGACCAGTGCCCGCACGCACTTCCTCAAAAGCAGCTCGAAACACAGGGTGGATGCATAATATTTTCTGAAAGCTATCTCCAACTTTCTCCTTGCAGGTTCCACAAGCATCCTCACAATACAAGTATTCGTCCTCACAGGAAATTATCCTCCCTCTTTCTGGAACAGATCTGGACAAACCAACACTGAAGTATCCGGGGCTTCATCTACTATCACATCATCCTACGAAAACTAAAGCTTCAATGACAAGAAACCATCGTATAAATATCCATCCGTACTCAGACTCCGGAACTCTGGTGCATCGAATGGCGTCAATATTAAATGCGTCAAGTACTTGCTGCAAAACCACCGGTACAGCAAAGTGACCAGTGAGTCTGTGTCAAATATGGCTCTAGCATAAATACCCTCTACTAGTAGTGATGCACTGGAGATTGGAGATTGTCCCCACTAAGCCTTCAAATATATATATATATATATATATATATATATATATATATATATATATATATATATATATATATATATATTTGTTTTAGGGCGTCCTTTATACATTGCTGGGAACGTGTTCAGCAGAAGACGCCATGTCGATCCCTCACAGGCTCTCTTGTAATTTTAGAAACATAGAAAACCTACAGCACAGTAGAGGCCCTTCATGTTCCGAAAATGTTCCTACCTTACAAATCACTAGGCTTACACAGAACTCTCTATATACCTATCCGAAAGTCTCTTAAAATACCCTGTCGTATCCAACTCCACCACCATTGGCGGCAGCCCATTCCACGCACTCACCAGTCTCTACTTAAAGAATTACCCCTGTCATCTCCTCTGTAACTACTAGCCAGCACCTTAAACCTGTGTCCTCTTGTAGCAACCAGTTCAGCCCTGGGAAAAAGCCTCTGGCTATCCACTTGCCTCTCATCCTCTTATACATCTCTATCAGGTCACCTCTAATCCTCCGTCGCTCCAAGGAGAAAAGGCCGAGTTCACTGAACGTGTTTGCATAAGGCATTCTCCCCAATCCAGGCAAAATCATTATACATCTCCTCTGCATCCTTTCTCTGGTTTCCATATCCTTTTTGTAGTGAGGCAACCAGAATTGAGCTAAGTACTCCGTGGGTTCTGGCCAGGGTCGTATATAGCTGTAACTTTTGAGTCTCGGCTTTTAAACTCAGCCCTACGATTGATGAAGGCCAATGCACTGAATGCCTTCTTAACCACAGCGTCAACCTGCGCATCTGCTTTGAGCGTCCTATGAACTAGCACCCCGAGATCCCTCATATCCTTCACACTGCCAAGAGTCTTACCAGTAATACTATAGTCTGACATCATATTTCACCTACCAAAATGACCCACTTCGCACTTATCTGTGTTGAGCTCCATCTGCCACTTCTCAGCCCAGTTTTACATTTTATCAATGTCCCGCTGTAAACTCTGACAGCCCACAACACTATCCACTGCACCTCCAACCTTTGTGTCATCAGCAAACTTACTAACCCATACATCCGAATTCTCTTCAAGATCATTCATAAAAATCACAAAGAGTAGGGTTCCCAGAACAGATCCCTGAGGCACACTACTGGTGACCAACCTGACTGCAGATTATGACCAGTCTACAAACATTCTTTGCCTTTTGTGGGCAAGCCAGTTCTGGATCAACAAAACAATGTCCCCTTAGGTCCTACACCTCCTTACTTTCTCAATACCTTTACCTTAGCAAATGCCTTGCTGAAATCAATATACACTACATCTGCTGCTCTTCCTTCATCGATGTGTTTAGTCACATCCTCAAAAAAATCAATCAGGCTCATAAGGCACGTCCTTCCCTTTTACAAAGCCATGCACACTATTCCTAATCATATTATACCTCTCCAAATATTCATAAATCTTACCTCTCAGGATCTTCTGCATCAACTTACCAACCACTGAAGTAAGGCTTACTAGTCTATACTTTCCTGGGCTATCTCTACTCCCTTTCTTGAATAAAGGACAATGACAGCAGCCCCAAAATATCCGGAACATCTCCCGTCCCCATTGATGATGCAAAGAACAATGACAGAGGCTCAGGAATCTCCTCCTTCGCTTCTCACAGCAGCCTGGGGTATATCTCATCCTTTCCCAGCGACTCATCGAGCTTGATGCCTTCCAAAAGCTCCGGCACAGCTTCTTTCCTAATATCTACATTCTCAAGCTTTTCAGTCCTCTGCAAATCATCAGTACAATCACCAATGTCCTTTTCCATTGTGAATGCTGAAGTAAAGAATTCATTAAGAACTTCTTCTATTTCCTCCGGTTCCATACACACTTTCACACTGTCTCACTTGATACGTCCTATTCTGACATGTCTTATCCTCTTGTTCTGAACACACTTGTAGAATGTCTTGGGGTCCTCCCCGCCAAGGACCTTCTCATGACCCCTTCTGACTCTCCTAATTACGGTTTTAAGCTCTTTCCTGTTACCCTTATAATATTCCAGATCTCAAACATTATCTGGCACTCTGAAACATTTGTACGTTGTTTTTTTTAAACTTTTTGACTAGAGTTATTACAGCCTTTGTACACAACGGTTCCTTTACACCACCGAAACTTACCTGTCTCATTGGAACGTGCTTATGCAGATCTCCACACGATGTGCGCTGAATATTTGCCCTTTTTCTTCCTTACTTTTCCATGAGAACATCTGTTCCCAATTTAAGCTACCAATCTCCTGCATGATTGCCTCATAATTCCTCTTACACCAATTAAACGCTATTCTCACTTGTGTGTTCTAACTCTCTCCAATGCTATTGTAAACTAGATAGAGTTATGATCATTATCTCCAAAATACTCTCCCACTGAGAGATCTGACACCTGACCAGGTTCACTTCCCAATACCAAACAAGTACTGTCCGTGCTGTTGTAGACTTAACTACATATTTTGTCAGGAAACCTTCCCGAGCACAACTAAAATAATCTACCCCATCTAAACCCCTTGCTCTAGGGAGATGCCAATCGATATTTGAGAAAGTAAAATCTCCCATGATGACAACGCTATATCATTACATCTTTCCAGGATGTGTTTCCCTACCTGCTCCTCAATATCCCTGTCACTATTGGGCGACATATATAAAAAAAAACCCAGTAAAGTTATTGACCACTTCCTGTTCCTAACTTCCACCCACAGAGACTCCTTAGATAATCCCTCCATGACGTCTACCTTTTCTGTAGACGTGACGCTATCTCAGATCAACAGTGCCACGCACCCAACTCTTTTGCCTCCCTCCCTGTCCTTTCTGAAACAGCTAAAACCCGGCACATGAAATAACTATTCTTGTCACTGAGTCATGCAATTCTCTGCAACGGCCACCAAATCATAGCTCCAAGTACTGAACCACGCTCTGAGCTCATCCGCTTTGTTCACAACACTCTTTGTGTTAAAATAGACACATCTCTAACCGTCGGTCTGAGCGCATCCCTTCTCTAACACCTGTCTATCTTTCCTCGCACACTGTCTCCAAGCTTTCCCTATTTGTGAACCAACCGCCTCTTCCCCAGTCTCCCTGTGGCCACACACTTCAATTCCACAGACCACTCCCACTCCAATATGTCTGTCCATGGCCTCTTCTACCGTCAAGATGAGGCCACACGCATGTCGATGGAGCAATACCTTATCTCCCGCCTAGGTAGTCTCTTACCTGCCGGCATGAACATTCAACTCACAGACCTCCGCTGATATCCCTGCCCACCCCGCTTTCCCCATCCCTATCTATAATTTTAGTCTGGTTCTCTATCTCTCTCTTTTTCCCCTTCACTATAATCTCCCCCCAGCCCTACCTTTCTTTCTCTTTTATTTCCCATAATTCTCCACCTTCCCCCTTGCCCATTTCCCTCCAGCCAATCACTTTCCAGCTTTCTACTTCATCCCTCTCCCCACTTCTTATCCCACCTCGACCATCCCATGTTAGTTCACTCCTGATTAAGGGTTGCGGCCTGAAATGTCGTCACTACCTCCTCCCATAGATGCTGACTGGCCTGCTGAGTTCTGCCAGCATTTTGTGTTTTTTTATTTTCTTCCCCAGTCTATTCAGTTCGGTTCTCACCACCCCCTCCCAACAATTCTAATTTAAACTTTCCCCAGTAGCATTCGCATACCTCCTCGCCTGGATATTGGTCCCCCTGGAATTCAAGTGCAACACATCCGTTTTATACGGGTCACAACTGCCCCAAAAGAGGTCCCAATGATTCCGAAATCTGAATCCCTTACCCCACTCCAATCCCTCAGCCACGCGTTTAACATCCACCTCATTCCATTCCTATACTCACTGTTACGTGGCAGAGGCAGTAATACCAAGGTTACTACCTTCGCGGTCCTGCTTCTCAACTTCCTTCCAAACTCCATGTAGTCTGTTTTCAGGACCTCTTCTCCTTTTCTTCCTATGTCGTTGGTACCAATGTGCACTACGACCTATGTTTGTTCTCTCTCCCACTGTAGGATGTCGTGGACGCGATCTGAAACATCCCAGTCCCTGGCACATGGGAGGCAAAGTACCATCCGAGTTTCGTTCCTGCGTCCACAGAATTGCCTGTCTGACCACCTAACTATAGGTTCCCCTTTCACTACTGCCTTTCTCTTCCTTTCCCTGCTCTTCTGAGCCCAGGGCCGTACTCTGTCCCGGAGCTACGGCCATTGTTGCTTCCCCCTATTAAGCTGTCCCCCACCAACAAAGCTCAAACAGGAGAACATATGTTCAAGGGGTGCAGCCACAGGGGTACAGTCTACTACCTGACTCTTCCATTTCCTCTCCTGACTGTTACCCACTTGTCTGTCTTCCGTGGCCCAGGTGTGACAACCTCTCTATAGCTCCTTACTATCACACCCCGCTCTCCCTGACCAGACGAAGGTCATCGAGCTGCATCTCTAGTTCCCTAACGCGGTTCCTTAGAAGCCGCAGCTCGACGCATCGAGTGCAGATATGGCCGTGCAGGACGCTGGGAGACTCCAGGACCTCCCACATCTGACACCCACCAGAGTCAACCGGCCTCACACTGATAATTCCTTTCCGCAATTAACACAGGTAAACCTACCTCGCCTCGTCACCGCCAAAACACTCTCACGCTGCTGCCCGTTGGATATGGTGGTCTTGTTTTTAAACTTTTCCCGCTCTACTGGCTGACGTCACGTTCCTGCGCAGTCTTGCATCTCTTTACTCCGAGTAGTAAAACATTCATTCGCTCCGAAAATCCTTAGACGTTCACTCGCAGCCTTCTTGCTCCGAATTTTCCTGACGTCACTCTCTGCTCAGGTACCCGGAGCGCACTCCCTGAACGGTTTCCAACATTCACACTGACGCCTGCTGCCCCACTTCACCCCAGGTAAAAGAGACAAATCAGGCAACTCCCCTTCTCGCGGAACCCCATTCGCTTGCACCCCTCTTCTTCGTCCGTCCACTCAGGGGATCCAACACTCTGTGGGCTTTATTGTGCGTGGTGGCTCTTCCCGGCGTAACTGCCGGAATATTTTATACTGCGCAACGGGCCATTTATTCGCCAGAGAGTTAAGGGCAAATACTAAATCATAATTATCACTTCTTCCTGGGAGACATATTAGGCATTGCAAATCTGACCATTCATTCCCCTCTCTCCGCAGAGACGCGAGCATCCTGCTTTTGACGACTTCGCCCCCAGCTACGGGAGAGTCGGCTTGCGATTCGACCCGCTCACATGCGCTCCCCTACGACCGGAAAGAATGCACATTCCACTCACTCTCCACCTCCAGTGCCTCCAATATTAGCAGGCAGTTCCACTGCCGTTACGTCAGTGTTAGTCTGAAATAACACAACATCTTTCCCCGTCATTTTATCAAACCTCCACTCCGCCCCTGTAGCAACCATAACCACGTTTTGTAATCACTTTACTAAACAATAGTATGATGCAGACTTAAATACACAATCTACTGTAGCAATGCTCAGGACAATTAGAGAACATCCGGCAAAATCGATCCCGGATGATGCCTCCGCAATGAAACACTCTGGTTTCCTTTACCACGTAAATCTGGGGAAGACAACATACTTTCCCGACAAACTCGTGAGATTAAGACGCGCTCAATCCCACCCCAAACCCTGGATTGTGTGGATGCTGCATAATCTGTTACCTTAACAAATTAATACCACAAAATAACCGACAGTACACTGCATATGATTAAAGGAATTATATTTGTGAATCTGTACAAAAATGGTTAATAAAGAATAACTAAAAGAGAAGTGGCCATTCTAAATAAACAGATTTAGCTAGTTTTGAACTTTTTTGCTATTCACGCCCTGGGCCCTCGGTCTACGTGAAAACACACACCAGCTTCTGAACGTTGCTCATATTCCATATCGAACAAACGGAACTTCCACTGGTTGTATGCTGCTGATGGTCCTCCCCAGCGTTTTCTCTCTCCATGTCCTCTCGAGCAAAAGCCCCAAGTACAACCTTAGTGTCTCTCACCTGAGAAAGTTCCCCTTAATTCGACCACCCTAATTGGATGTTACACATTTCTCCTAATTTCTTATCTTCGACAAGAAATCAAACAAGCATGAAAGTGGACCACACTGCTCTTACAGATCTGTCAAAATTAAATACATACAGCAAAACAGTAAAAATATGAACCAGGTCATTGTACAGGTAACATTAAGAAGTATTTTATCAAAATTTTTAGTCATACTGCATCAGTGTTCGGCGTTTACAGGAGGTCCTCGATGTGCCTGAAAGAATATGCACAGTGTTCTGGTGAGAAAGCCTTTCTTTACAGGGGATCGCGGGGGTATGAATTGTTACAGCCTGTTCCGAGGAATGTTTCGATGTATAAAAGTTGGGCCCGTGCAGTCTGGTGAAAAGCAAGATTTCCCGTGGACTGTCTCAGTAATTTCAGGGTGCATATACCTACATGTGTCCCCAGGAACACAGTTATATTTGCCACTGTGAACATAAGATTCGGGATATTTGATGTGGTCACCGAGAATATATTTATATTCAACGGGTTGTGATGGGGAGTGTCTTCACATTTTATCTAAAACTGATATTTGTAATCTGCTCGATATTTTCCAGCCTAATCATAACACCGTATCAATGTGCCTTCCGAATCTCAGCCAATTTCCCTCAGCCCTTCGCGAGAAGGTCACTATCAGGGAAATAACGCACAAAATGCGGAAACTTAACGAGAAACATTTTTTTAAACTGTCATCCAAGGCCAGATTAGTAATATTAAGGATGTATTTCAAGGATACTCCTCGTGGTCTCATTCATTGCTTTTTCCTTCGGACACTTACAGTCGCGTGAATTGCTTTCGGACGTATTTGATCAAAAACGACCCGAGCCCTCAAGCACCCATTGTTCCCAGAATAAGTGGTATGCTCTGCCTGAACTATCTGGCACATCTGCCTGTTTTACATTGCACATCTACTTGCAGAACTCTCGTACTTTTTGTAACATCGAAAATCGCTATAGGGAGTGATTAATGCTGTGGAATTTCCTTTTATCCGTCTGTTTCCACTATTTAAAGGTGAACGTAACCATATCTGAGTCAAGTGAGTTAGACAAAGATCGACAAAAATCGACAAGACTAGAGGGGAAGTTGCAGTATCAGAATTGAATGACTTGAATCAACACGCCAAGGACGGCAGCGGTTCAAGAAGGAAGAACATCACATCTTCTTCAGAGACAACTCTGTATGGGTAATTAAGTATTCGCATACTGGGCATTTTGTAAGCTACTGTTTTTATCTTAACGATCCCAATAAAAAGGGCCCGGAATTCTATTTATGAGGTCGTCTTCATCTACGCAGAGTACTGTTTGACTTATCAACTCTGGGCATCTTGCTCGGTGAGCTTCTTGTTAATTTCTGTTCAGCAGTTGTGCATTATCGGCAAGAAACGATGCAAAGTTCTAGACCGCCTCCTCCTTGGTTATTCGCTAACGTAAATAACAAGCAACTCCAATCGAATTTAGGTAAACCATTTTATTTCTCGGATTAATATTCAAGCATAACTTTAGGTCTGCCCCGATGTTCGTGAATGCATTGATCCAACTAATTATTTTAGTGAGAGATACTGCACCAGTATAACCGTACACGAGAAGTGAACAATGAGGAATGGTCACTCATATGGGGACCCTTCGACGTCCTTAATAAATGTTTGCAAGGAGTCTCTGTACGTCATGGTCAGGTAATAAATGGTTCTCGGAATTCCTCCCACAAACCAAAGACATTGCGGGAGGTTAATCTGTCATTGTAATTGTCTTTTAATTCGGTTAGGTTTATTCGCTATTATCAGCGGTTGCTCGGGCTCCATGGCTAAATGAACACATAGGCTGCAACTCAGATAAAAAAAGTAAAATAATATATAATTTCATGGGGAATATGTAGCTACTGACCTCCGATAATTCTCTAGGTTATAAAATAACCTCAGTGTACATTACTCTAAGTGAAAAAGGGATAATGTAACGCAGTCTCGAGCAAGCTGTAACTTACTTCCCAGTTCTAAAACGTCTGATGGGATTATATATTTATATAACAATGCACTTGAAATGTTTTATTTATGAAATATATTTTACGAGGGCTTTCCTGCAACGTTTTTCAACAAGCAACCGGGCTTACTAAATCCTATCCTATTCAATCTCCAAGCAGGATGGGTCATCTATGCAGTCTTTCTATCGCTGGTTAATTTGCAATAAATTTCAACAATTTACGGGGCAGTAGGTGTTCAAATTCGTTGACTGATTCAAAGTCATACTTCAATTTAATATGTGGGAAGTATATCAGTTTGTATTTTGGATAGTATTTTGAACGCCATTTTTCAGAAGATATGTGTCCTTAATTAAATTGCAAACATGTGAAAATCACATACACACACACACACACGCGCGCGCGCGCGCAAATATATGATTGTGTGCATATATTTTGCATACAGTTGAGGAGAAGCTCCTCAGGATGTCCATCCCTTTCGTTGACAATTTGCCATTCTGTTTGAATATGTGGAGGACAGAAGATCTCAACAGTATTTCAAAGTATGGAACTATGTTCGGCCCTGTTAACTTACTGAAGAACAACGGAGGTTTCCAAGTTACTTTTAAGCCAGGACCGCTATCATTAACCGAAGGGTTCATGGATCCAGTTCGGAACCAAGCACAATAAACATTATTATGTGGCCTGTCGTATGACGTACGCGAAAATAGCCTTTGACTATTATTGTTCTTGTCATCTCTTTTGCAACAGAAATGGTTTGTCATGGCCCTATTCTGTGTAGTATCTTCAAAAGATGTGGAACCCAACTATTATCAGTGATTGACTGCCTTGTGTCAGTAGTCGCATACCAGGACTTATGATCTGCTGCTCATATGGCTCTTCCAGAAGAGTCAAATCTTTAGCCCCTCTCAAAGAGAGCAATATATTTTAAAATGCATGGATAGTGACAAAAGTGAGTTGTGAACACTGTATTTTTCCCTATTACTTTCGATGTTGCAAACGTTATTTTAGGCAAATATATTTCAATATATTTTGCAGGATTTTCGAAATGAATGTACAACTTGTTTATTTGTTAAAATTGTTGTTCTAAACAAATAAGATTATTGTGCATGCCTACAGATAACACTTACAGCTGATATGGACAGGACTTACATGAAAATTGAGCTAAAATATGTAATGAATGCAAAACGGACAGGCGTATGATACACGCCTCATTGTTTATAAACCACATGACACTTTAGAAGCATGGTGCTCCTTTACTGTCCTAATACTTGGAAGATAATCCGAAATCATACAACGTTATGTAATAATCCCTGTTATCCAGTCCCTGGTTAGGGCTCCTATTCCATAACTCCCCTATGAATCCGATTTTTTTTTTTTGTTTTCATTATTTTGTGATTCAACGAGCATGTAATATCAACTTTCTCTTCTATAATTTTCCAGAAATCTTCCGAAGAAATGTTCGGGCAATGTCAGTCAGAGCAAGGAACCTCTGCGTGACAAAGGACCGTAAGGCTCTGACCCGGATATTGTTGGAGTTTTACGGAACCATAGTTGAAAACAGGTATTTGTAATCAAATAAATCGATGGCGCTTGCCGACATGCTTCAAAACCGCTACTCTGTCAAGAGACACAATCACATCCCGCAGCGCATTTCACGAAACTGCAGACAGTAGTGTTAAACATATAACTTACCTGGAACATAAAACAGTACAACACGGGGCGTTCGAACCATAGTGCCGAACCAGCTAAAAAAAAAGAAAACAACTTAAAAAAGTTTCCTTCCCACCTACACAACATCCATACCCTTCCATCTTCGTCATATTCATGTGCTTTCTTAAACGCCTCGTAAAAACTCTAATCTACTTGCTTGCACCACCAGATCAGGCAATGGACTCTAGTCAATCATCACTCTCTGAATAAACACCTTACCCCTCACATTGCTTTTGAATTTACTCCCCCTCCCCGCCACATCCAATGCTTCCCCTTTTGTACGTTGTGAAACAGTTACTACCTGTCCACTCTATCTGTCCATTTAATAATCTTATAAACCTCTATACGATCTCTGTTCTACCTCTGCCGCTCCAAAGGTTAAAATAATACAAGTTTATCGAGACTCTTATGATGGCACATGCTCATGAACTAGATAACATCCTGGTAACTCTCTTCTCAATCTTCAAGGTCTCAAAATCCTCCCTGCGGCGAGATGACCAGAATTGCGTGTGATACTTTAGATGTGGCGTATGCGGAATTTTATCAAGTTGCAACATAACCTATTGACTTTTGAACTCAGTGCTTCGAATAATTCCGCGCGGCTTCCACCCGCCACTTTCATGGAGTTGAAAACTTGGATCCCAAGAAATATCTGCTCAGCAAACCTTTAAATGATTTTGCTATGAGCATCGTATTCTCTCTTTGAATTTGCTCTATCAAAGTGCAGCATCTCAATTATATGTAGGTTAAAGTCCACGTTCCATTTCTCTTCCCATATCTGCAACTGATCTATATGGGGCTATAATGTTTGCCAGTCTTGTATATTCTCAAACTCTACTAGAGTTGCTATTATCCACAAACCTACTGGCCTACTCGTCTAATATTTTAAACGAAGACATTTATATAAATCACAAGCATTCGAGGACCATGCACAGATCCCTGGATAATGCGACTAATTGCTGACTTCAAGCTCTAATAAGTTTATTCAATCATTACCTATAATCAGAAAGAAATTCCCTGCCACTGAGAATCATTGTTCTGCAGTTCCATGAATGCTACCTTATTTCCATTTGTAGATGTGAAACATTAATAATTAGCCAGCCATCCAGGGCCTAGGGAGGACACGAAATACAGTTCAAAGCCCCAATAATATCTTCTTCTGCACCCTTCAACTACACTTCCTCCTCATTGAACTCTAAATGCACAAACATGTTTGCATATGTACCAGCGATCTCCTGGTCCACCATGTTCATATCTCTGGTGAACACCGTTCTCATTAGGCCCCTCACTCACATTCTCCGCATTGAAACAAATTCCCCCTCCTTCCTTATCCTTGAGTCGTCCTACCCTATCCCTAGTTATCCTATTTCCTGATGTTTTACCTTAATAGGACTTTCCAAGACTTTTTCATGGCCCTTCCTGTTTTTTCCTAATTCTTGTCTTTGCTCCCATTCTGGCACTTTTCAATGCTTACGTGTTCCACTTGGTCCCCATAAACTCTTATTAGTTTCAGCCTAATGCCCTCGTAATTTGTTCCAATCAATTTTAACTCTCCCGCAACGACATTGGGTACATCTGTCAGGAAAATATAAGGAGCTATGCTCACTGTTTCCCAACTTCTCACCCTTTGAAGAGTCAGATACCTGGCCAAGCTCATTATCCGACACCGGCTCCACTCGTTAGACAGACAACAATTTGAGTTCAGAATCCCTCCAGGATACACTTCACAAATTCTTATTCATACAAACGCGTTGAACTAAAGAGGTCCTAGTTTATATTAGGGAAGTTACAATCCCTATTGATCGCAGCCATTTTATTTTTACACATTTTATTAATACGATTAAATACCTGCTCATTTGTGTCCCAGTGACAATTCTCTAGCAGGTCTTATCAGTGAGATTCCACCTGTCCTATTTCTGAGTTCTGCCTAAATGGACTTAGTGTCTGAACCCTCTTTTATGTCTGATTAGTGGGACAACTCACCTCCCAGTTTTTATCTTCGTATCTATCTTGTCTAAAACGTCAAAAAGCTTAATACATTAGTACATTAATCAGCCTTTGCTTCACCTTTGTACACCCTTGTCTACCAAGAGGTGATAATGGCCACAACAGTATAGTTGCATGTTCTCCGTTCATCACCTTTACCCATGATATTTATAGCATTAAAATACAGAAACTTCAGACAATCCGACATATTATAACCGTTATTTACATTTTACCTTGCTGTGCTTTCGCTGACATCTAATTCCTAACGCGATCCTATTTATTTTTCGATGCTTCGGTTTGCAGCCGTCAGCAAAACTAGTTTGAACTATCCCGAATAGCATTGGCAAATCTCTCCCCACTCCCCCCCCCCCATCCCATAACATTTCAGTGCAAACTCTCCGCTTGTACAGGCCACTTTTCCCCGAATAGGTTCCAAGAACGTTAAAAACTGTCCCCTACACCATCTCCTCAGCTACTCGTTCATCTGTGCTCTCACCCCAGTACTACATACACTATCGTGTGGCAGTGTGAGTAAATCGGAGATTGCTACCTTAGAGTTCCCGCTTCTCAGACTTTTTACTTACTGTATATACTCACTGTGAAGTACTTCTTCCCTTTTTGACCATATCATGAATACTAATTTGCTCCAATATCTCTTGTCCACATATCTCCTTTAAATTTCGAAATATTCTGCATTCTTCTAAATCTTCTGTGCAGAGAACTGTGCACATTAATCGAAGCTTTTGTGTCTGTAAAATCATTTCTTTACTCTTATATTTAAGGCACAAGAAACAGCGATAAGAGAGCTACACACCTTCTCATCTACCAAATCAAATTGTGACTGGTTATTCATTCTTCATGCAGTGGACGAATTGGAGCCGCTGGGTGCCTAATTGGTGATGAGGCTGGAGAGAACCAAAAATTCGGTGATGCAGTTTGTGCTGCAAACTTTCATAAAGTGTCAGAGGAATTTTCATGTTTTCTTGCATGTAAGTTTCCCGTAATCGTCAGGCGCCCCTCCATGCACACGCTATATTCTAAATAAATGCTGAAGTCTGTAGGGTCTTGTCACTGAACATACCCTGGGGCCGGATGCTCGGGGTGACTGAGGTGACCAAAAGGTCTCAGTGACCCCACGCTTCAAGGGATTTGTTACCTTAGTGGTTGTTGTAACAAGAACAATATTGTATTGAATACTGTACGAGCGTCAGTGCAAACAAATACTTTTTTTTTAGTTTTCGTGTTTTGCGACATAAAGTCATTGAGCAATAAACTGAACAAACAGGGTGTTCGGCCCCATTCCTACATCTGCATATGAGCTTTGATCTGGTTATTTCTAGATTTCGGAGTTTGCTCTATATCCATCTGATATTTCTTCAATCAATGACTCTAGCTAAACTTATTACACTCTGCAATTATAATGATATCAGTCATTTACTCCGGCGAAATATTCCGTAACCGAACTACATGCTGTGTGGAAAACAATGGCCAACCGAATCACTTTTAATTCGTTAGACACTGGCCTTAAAATTACGGGCTCCCTTTTCAGACACTTGCAATCTTCAAAAATGCAAACATTTTCTACGCCCCTTCTAATTGTATATTTGATTTTCTCGTTACAGTAGTCTCTTACACTTTAATGAATGAATATTACCTATCGTGAATAATCTTATACTTCATGTTCTTACTGTCTTCTGAACCTTTTCTGAACCGTGTCAAGCCTAATGGCATCGTTCACATAGTCGGGCCATCGGGAATATTTATGAAAGTGCAATTGAAAATTGATAAAGTGATGAAAAAAATTAAAAATCATAGTGACGGGTTTTATACTTGATACACAGTGTTCATAAAGGCAATGCAAATATTGTACAATTCTAATTGCGGTGAATGATAAATGATAACTTAATTAAAATTGAAATCAGACGCATTTATACTCCCGTGTGGTATCCAAATATGTGGTTACCAACTCACTCCTCCCACTGTGATCGGATGAACTCTCCTCACAACGTAACTCATCCTGTTTTTGTTGTTGTTTTTTGAAACTTATTGTTAGACGGCAGTATGCACTTTCTCTGTAAAAGTAACATTTTATTCCCAATTCAATCATTAGTTTTCCCCAGTGCTACCTCCAAACGCTGATGTAATTAGATTAGGGGCACTGTGAGAACAGTTCTTCTTTATATGTGATTCTGAGAAAAAAACACCGAGAAAATACCAGTTTGAGAAATATCTGTCGGAGATTAAGGTATGCAGCGAAATTGTGAATTTTCTTATCTCTGCCTCATCTGCACTCTCAATCTGCTTCCCAATGTTCTTGCCTCCAAATTGACCAGAACGAAAACTATGACAATGAACAAGTTGAATTACCATCCTTAACTCCATGATGTTACTTAGACGTAATCTGCCAACATGCTAGAGCAAGTAAATTTTTACTAATTTTTACTAAGCATGCAGGTACAGCAGGCAGAAAGCTAATGGCATGTTGGCCTTCATAAAAAGGGGAGTTGAGTATCGGAGCAAAGATGTCCTTCTGAGTGTTACAGGGACCTGGTGAGACCACAGCTGGAGTATTCTGGTCAGCTTTGGTCTCCAAATTTGAGGAAGGACATTCTTGCTATTGAGGGAGTGCAGCGTAGGTTCGCGAGATTAATTCCAGGGATGGCGGGACTGTCATATGTTGAAAGATTGGAGCGACTGGGTTTGTATACATTGGAATTTAGAAGGATGAGAGGGGATCTGATTGAAACGTATAAGATTATTAAAGGATTGGATACGCTAGAGACAGGAAAAATGCTCCCGATGTTGGGGGAGTCCAGAACCAGAGGCCACAGTTTAAGAACAAGGGGTAGGCCATTTAGAACAGAGTTGACGAAAAACTTTTTCACCCAGAGAGTTGTGGAGTTCTGGCTCAGAAGGCAGTGGAGGCCAATTCTCTGCATGCTTTCAGGAAAGTGTTAGATAGAGCTCTTAACGATAGCGGAGTCAAGGGATATTGGGAGAAGCCTGGAACGGGGTACTGATTGTGGATGATCAGCCATGATCACATTGAATGGCGGTGCTGGCTCGAAGTGCAAAATGGCCTACTCCAGCACCTATTTTCTGTTGTCTATTGTCTAATTGATTTTCCTTTCTCAAGTGAGTTCTAGTATTTATCCAGACTTTAGATGTTGATTGTCGAAAATGCTTAGCTTATTGAGCTTTGGTGTGTGTGTTGCTAATTCTGCGAGGATCCAGTCTCCCTGCAAAGTTTCAACTGATTGTCCCCATTCCGAGTTTAATAACAGCACACGTATGTCGGTAGGTTTTGATTAGAGATGGAATTGTTATTCAAAAAGATGCCGGCTTATGGCACGTTTTGCACTGGCCTTGACTGTTCTGTGTCCTCTGGTCACTTCAATAGTTCCTATATTGCCACATTCTGACCGCTTGCATATTTTGCAGATTTTACTGAAGCATATAGTGCAGGTGCCTTCTTGAATTTATGGCCAGATTCTGCATTCAATACTCTTGACAGCATCTGCATATTTGTAGAAGATACCGTTGTAGTGAACTATGAATCGGAGCACAAGAAGGGGATACAGAATGTATAAACATAGCGTCATGAAAACATATTTTACTTCGATGTCAGAAAAACAAAGGGACTGGTCATTGCATTCTAGTCTGACATTGTCGCATGTCTTCCTGTTTTCACCAAAAGAGTGGAGGCTGAGATGTTTGAGAGATTTGAGGTTCAAGTTCGTACAATTGAGCATCGACAATATTCTGTCCTGCTGCGACTAGGGGAGCTCCCCAACACCTCCTCTTCTTCCATAGGTTAAGTATATGCCAGTGTAACACAGTCGTCGGGTGCTAATTTCATTGATACGGCTTAGAAAGCGGCCTGTAAAGATGACAAGCGTCTTGGTATGTCAACTTTTCTGAACGAAGAGACTAAAAAAAGAGGGGGAAAAAAAAGGAAAAAAAAACTGTATAGAACTGTGGACGCAGTTCAGCTCATCGCAGAAACCACTTTCCACTCAGAGGACTCCTTATGTCCTTATTAGTACTACTGTAAAACAACCAGAATAATAAAAGAAACTCCACTCATCGAGGGCACTTTGACTTCTTCCTTCTTTCATTTGACAGAAGTTACAACATCTGTGAGCCCGCATTATATGGATCAAGGAATGCTTCTATCCCACTATCATACGTTAACTATTATAGTTGCTGAGTAGAATAACTTCATGACACTGCAATCAACCTGCTCTGATTGTACGCATTATTATATACTTGCACTGTACGTTCTCTGCAGGCGTTATAATTGTTTTTGCATTGTTTTTCAATGCAGCATTACACGGTGCGTTGTGGTAGAACGAAACAACAAATGATTTGATCTATCACAATGCACTATGGAATGATCTATATTGTCTGAATTGTTGCCAAGAAATACTCTTGAATGTATCTGAGTAGATGTAACAATAATAAACACATTTCAATTCCAATAACAATTACAAATTTGCTTAGTAAGCGAAGAAACATAAATTGAATTTGACCACATTATACTAATGACAGGTCAATTTATTATTTATCGTCTCTATTCTCTCTCAGACATTCATGACAGATATGTTCCACTTTAGCTTTATAGAATTTATGTACACTGCGCGTTACAATGTAGGATGTGTGCTGAATCGCGTGATAGATCTGCTGAAGTCGGATCGGAGCACAGCTGGCCTCCGAGATTCTTAGTAGCAAATTAGTAACTTGAGACAAAGTAGCAAACATAGATTATGTTGCATTTACAAGCACTATGTGATGCAATATGATGGTGGGAGAAGCTAAATATGGCGTCAGAGTTGTCTACAAACCTAGTCGGCTTCATCCAGTTCTTCAGTGAAACAATTAAATTTCTCTTCTAGTGTATTTTCGTTGCGGTGGTCTTGTCCAGTCTGCGGTATACAGCTACACCTCCAACTACAGTTTGTTAACGGTGGCACATCATCGCTCGCGGACTCGCTTAGCGGCGAGGTGTTTCAATATCTCCAGAATCGGCCTGGAAGTTGTACGATGCTGTCCCCTTTAAAAACGCCCCCTTTATCTATCTGTTTAATTTTATTAATAAGCACTGACAGTTCCACTTTAGTTTTCATTCTCAAGGCTGCTGAATATGAGATTATCTGTCCCCTAAGAAATGATTTTAAGGTGACCCATATAACTAGATTTGACATTCCTTCAGTTGTATTAAATTCAAAAAAATATAGAAATTTGCTCCTTAATAAAATTAACAAAAGCTTGTTCCTGTCACAACACGGGGTTCAGTCTCCACTGTGAATTTTTCAAAAATCTATCCGAAAGCTTAAAGGTTAACTTTAAAGGCGCGTGATCTGAAAGCGCAATGATGTCATACGCACATTCAACAACGGAGTATAACAGACGTGTATCTAAAAAAAGTAATCAATTCAGGAATATTTATGATGGATGTGTGAAAAAAACGAGAAATTAAACAGATAGATAAAGCGTATTCAGTTAAACCTACTGAAGACCAATATAAAGAAAGAGTCGAACTTGAATCACAGTATGATTTACTTCTGACCTTTTCCATTGAACAGCTATTTTTTAAATCTAAAAGTTTGTTTTATATACATGGGGACAAATCTGCTAAACTTTTAGCGGGTCAGTTAAAGGCTGGGATGGTCAGAAGACAGATTTTAAAAATTCGCCGACCAGATGGAACAGAAACTTTAGATCCTTATGAAATTAATAAGATATTTCTGGACTTTAATTCTAATCTTTATAAATCTGAATTCTCTGATAGTAATATGACTATGAATAAATTTTTGCAAAGGTTAAACATACCCCAAATTTTGATTCACGATGCCGATATGTTAGATTCATCTATTAAACACAGGAGATAGCCAAGGCTATATCCTCTATGCAATTAGGTAGAGCTCCGGGACCTGACAGTTATACGGTAGAATTTTATAAGACCTTTCATGAAATGCTTATACCACATCTTCGTCAAACGTTTACCGACTCTACATCCTCTGGGAACCTTCCTAAAACTTTTTATGAAGTACTAATTTCATAGATTCCAAAAAAAAGGAAAAGACCCACTGGAATCCGTATCCTATAGACCTATTTCTTTACTGAATGTAGATTTTAAAATTCTCTCTAAGATTCCAGCAAATAGGCTTGAGACTATCTTGCCTAATGTTACCTCAAACGATCAAACAGGATTTATTAAAAATAGGTATTCACATTTTAATATTCGAAGATTTTTAAATATAATTTATTCTCCCTCAGGCAAAGAATCTGAATGTACTGTATCTCTGGATTCAGAGAAAGCCTTTGATAGGGTGGAGTGGCCTTATCTATTCCAGGTTTTGAAGAGGTTTAATTTTGGTCCAGGATTTATTTCCTGGATTAAATTGATTTATCATGCCCCGGTGGCTGCGGTTTTAACTAATAACCGAAAGTCTCCTTACTTTAGATTATTTAGAGATACCCGTCAGGGTTGTCACCTTAGTCCTTTATTATTTAATTTGGCTTTGGAACCACTTGCTATCGCTCTTAGGGATTCTAATTATGTGCAGGGTATTAAGAGAGGGAATAATTTACATAAGGTTTTGTTATAAGCGGATGATTTATTAGTTTACATTTCAAATCCTAAGAAATCTATTCCATCTATGTTATCTATATCAATGGAATGTGGTACTTTTTCGGGATATAAAGTTAATTTACATAAAAGTGATTTATTTCCTACTAATAATTATTCTGATTATTATGATCAATTACCTTTTAATATTGCCAAAAACCATTTTACTTACATTTGTATCAAAATTACAAAAAAAAATTAAAGATCTATATAGATATAATTTTTTCCCTTTAGTTGAATATACTCAACAGGCACTTTCTAAATGGTTACCTATGTCGATGTTATTGATAGGTCGAATAAATGGTATAAAAATGGTATTCTACCGAAATTTTTATATATATTTCAAGCAGTTCCTTCTTTTGTTCCAAAAACATTTTTTGATAAAGTAGATTATTTGATTTTATCTTAAGTTTGGAATAATAAAAGCTCTAGAGTGAATAAAGTTTTATTGCAAAAATCAAAAAAAAAAGATGGAGGGCTGGCTTTACCAAACTTTAGTTTTCATTATTGGGCAATTAATATTCGTTATATTACTTTTTGGATTTATGATATAGACGACCAAGATCACCCTTCATGGTTACAGTTGGAGGAAAATTCAGTAACGGGGTTTTCGTTAGCTTCTTTATTAGGAGCTCCTCTTCCGTTTTCGTTCTCCAGGACAGGTACACAAGCTCTTAACCCTATTGTTAAACATACTTTAAAAATTTGGTTTCAATTTCGTAGATTTTTTGAATTAATTTTTTTTTACTTTCTAGTAATATTTATTCTAATTTCTTTTTTAAAGCATCAACTTTGGATAAGGCTTTTTTAACATGGAAAATTAAGGGAATTAAAACGTTTTTAGATTTGTTTTTCCAAGACTGTTTAATGTCTTTTTCACAGTTAATGGATAAATATAATATCTGTAATACACATTTTTTTCAGGTATTTACAGGTTAGGAATTTCTCACGTGATTTTTTTACCGAATTACCCCTTCTCTTCAAATTTGGCTTATGTTATTTTTTAGATTAAACCTTTTCAAAAACGATTACTAGCTATCATTTATAAACAGTTAATGAATGCTCGCATGTCGCCTAATGATAAGGTTCAACGTACCTGGGAAGTAGAACTTCAACATTCACTTTTAGATAATCAATGGAGTAAAATGTATTACTTAGTCAATAATTCATCTATTTGCGCACGTCATAGCTTAATTCAGTTTAAGATAGTACATATGCGTCCAAAGATAAATTGGCGCATATTTTTCAGAATGTAAGCCCTATTTGTGATAGATGTAACACAGAAATGGCTACATTAACTCATATGTTTTGGTCATGTGTAAGTTTAAATAATTTTTGGAGGGATGTGTTTGGAATATTATTTAAAGTTATAGATCTGGATGTTCAACCTAATCCACTTACAGCAACTTTTGGGATTATTCCAGAGGAAGCAAGCAAAGTGTCTGCTTCCGCCCAACATGTGATAGCTTTTTCAATTTTACTGGCAAGGAGAGCTATTTTGCTACACTGGAAAGAATCTAACCAACCTGCTGTTTTCTATTGGCTGTCCTCCGTAATGTCATCTTTATGCTTGCAGAAAATTAGAAGCCGGATATTTGATACATACTTTAATTTTGAACAAGTTTGGCGACCTTTTATTCAATATTTTCACATGATTTAATCTGTATCTATCTATTTATTTATTTATTTGTTTGTTTGTGTGTTTATTTATTTAAAAAAAAATCTCTTTGGGGAAAATCCTTATCCATGAAGGTTCGGAGATGACTGGAAGGATGTGCTTTTTTTTCTTTCACTGTTTTTTTTTTCTAATTTTATCCTCAATTGGACTGCCCAATCTTTCTTGTTCTTTCCTTTTTTTGTTCTCTTTCTTTTTTTTTTGTTTTTTGTTCCGGTTTAGTTAGTGGGTATTTATTTCCTTATCAATAACATTTCCAATCTTTTTTTCCTTATGATTGTTATGAGGAGTTGTAGTTTTTTTGACTATTGTATATATAACAGCATAACATTTTACTTATTTGACTTTGATATTATATACTTTTTGTTTTTACTTTTGCTGTTTATATGTCTTTTATATTGTCTACTTGTTATACTCCTCTTCCGATTTGTATATTCTTTATTTCGAAATCAATAAAAAGATTGAAAACTGAAATGAAAAACGACCCCCCTCTCTCTACGAGGTGGATGTGTTGGAATTGACAGTAGTTTTTGACGGATGCAAACCATGGTCCCTGGTGCGATGATAATGTTTAGTTAGTAGATGCTGGAGATTTGATGCTTTTGCTGCTGGCAGGAGGGGGACTATGGTGTTCTAACCATTTCCGTCCTTGCTTTTCTTTCTGTTTCTGTTTTGTGAAAAAATGTAAGAATTTTGTGTTGTATATCGAATAACTTCTCCTATGTTTAATTAAACAAAAGGACCATTGAAAGATTGACATGCTCCCGTCCCCAATGCCTTGTTACAGGGATTGTCATGGAGACCAGATTGATATTAGAATTCTACTTATTAACACTGCCGGAGATGATGCAGAATTGGTAGTTCTACGGCAACATTGCAGTGCGCGTGTATGACAGTAAACCATGAAGTTGATTTTCTTTCACTCTTTAATACAATCCTTTCTGATTATAATTTCGAGCACCGGTCACATCTACAATTTTGACTAATTAAATTGGGTTATGGATAGTAAAAATCATCAATATTAGCTGTTATTCTCCGGTTCTGAACGTCTACATTTGCAATATTATGAAGTCAATACCATTCTCCCAATAAGATAAAGTTAAAATGTTATGGACTCATTTAGTGCATAAACTTTTTCTTCATTCCAGACGTACTATGTTCGCTGTCTTGCACTGTGAGCTTTACCATATGGCTACTATTCCTCTCTACTCCCAGCCAGATTTTGATAGAAATAGGTTTTAATTGTTGCTAATGTTCGCGTTTCAAGCAGTATTTTAGTGGCTCATTCCGATTACGTACTACTATTTGTTTGAAACGCTGCCTGCATCTGAGATCTTTTTAATGAACATAGAACAATACAACACTGTGCAGGCGCTTCGGCCCACAATGCTGTGCCGACCCTTAAAGCCTGCCGCCCTGTATCCAGAGAGCCGTGACTGTCACGTGACAACACTGCCCTCACCTGGTCGGAAGTCAGACCACCTGCCAGTCAACATTTCACCCCTCCCAACTAATCAATGCAGACTTTACCATTGACCACCTTAATTGAATTAACCTGTCTAGCACCAAGCCGTTGGCCCCCCAGTGAATCACCCGTGCTGGACCCTTCTGCCCCCTGACCTATAAAGAGTGCTACATGTGCTGGGCTCGCTCTCTTTTTGCAATCCTCGAGGGACCACCCTGCTTCACTCCAGGCTGAAGACTGCAGAACAGCGCTGGAGACACAGGGTAAGGTGTGCAGTGAAGAGGGTTGTGGGAGCATTTATTGTCGTCCCTGTACCAGGGAGACGTGCCTGCCCATAGTCAAGGGCTGGCAGATATCGTATTTACTTTTCCCTTGTTTGTAATTGTACCTGTACTCTGCCACAGACTGGTTTCCCGTGTATTGTACTGCCGACCCTACTTTTCCCACGCTCGTCTATTCTAAGCGCGTTTGTGCGAATATTGTAGCCGCTTGTGTTGTTCCCAAGCTTCCCTCCCCTTTTAATTAAACTCTTTTTATTAAAACTGTGTGTCCAGAGCTCTTGGCTTTGAAACCGAAAAAAACTTTCTCATTTCCTTCACAACATTTCGTGCTGAGAGCAGGGTCTCATAGTTCTTGGCTGGACAGCACAAAGGAGAATGTTCTGGAACAAGGGGAAGAAAGCCAGTGCAAGCACCCAGACAAAGATGCCCGTGTGGACCGCTGAAAGGGAGGGATTTGAAAGTCTGGCCAGTATGCTGGCTAACCACGGGAAACCAGTGGACGGGTCTGAGCAGTTACACCCCCGTGGCGAGAAGCTGGGCCAGCACGTAGTCTCCTTCCTTAAGAATTGAGGATTCACCAAAGCTAGGGGAGTCAAAGCGCTGCCATTTGGTTGCTGGCGTCCCTGCTGAGACGACAGGTCAGGATTACCAACCACATTCAGCACTCATGTGGTCAGAAGGACAAGGAGCTAGAAGAGCTCTGGGTATGCTACCGCACGCTTCAGGAGGCAACACAAACTGCCCAGACCCGAGCCAAGGAGCTTGAGGTCAGGGGAACTGAGGTCGCCTGCACACTCATACAACTGCAGCAGTCACGGGCACCCCGTCTGTCTGGCTGGCAGCCGGCTCCGTTAAAGAGTTGAGCCCTGGTCCAGCGCGGCGACAAGCTGGACGTCTGAATGGGGAACGGGGACATCTGGCTGGATAGCAACGAGGACGGGTTGACTGAGGAGCCTAGGTCCAACAACCACCCTTCCCCCTTCTCACCCGAGTTCCAACATGCCCGAACCGTCATCACGCGGTCCAAGGTTCACCACAGGGAGGAAGGGGATGATGGGGACCCGCCCATACCTACCCCTGTCACTCCGAGACAACGGAGACAGGGGACCTCTCCCCCCAAGGAGATGACCCAACTGGCGGATCGATATCGCCAAGGACCAGGCGAGTACCTGGCCACTTGACTGCTCCGGCTGTCGGACGAGGGGAACCCCAAAATCAGCCCCTCCCATCAGGAGGCAAGCGCCCTGGAAAGCCTTGCTGACCAGCAGAGCATAAACAGTGCATTGCGGGCGCAACAAACAGAAGTCCGTTACGGCGCTACACTGTGGGATCGGGTAGTGACCGTGGTAAGAGCCCGATATTCCACCGTGGGATCTACACGGGCGCTTGCAATGGGGTACGGTCAGTGAGGGCACCAGGGAAATCCGGGAATGGGCACTGGTCAACGGCATCTATCAAGGTAACTGCGACCGCAATTTTCTCGGAAACACACGAGTGACTCGTGCCCTAGCAGGATATTTGGTCACTACCGCCTGCCCCGACCTGAAGTCAGTCAGCCTGTCCCTCATGGCACCAGCCAGCGGTAGGAACGTACAGGATACCATCACTCTCCTGGAGGGATTGGAATATATGCAGAGGGGGGCACCCACCCGGGTCCGCAAGACCGAGGCAAGGGTTCCAAACACTATCCCTCCCGGCTTTACACGTAGGCAGCTGTACACAGACCTGCTGCGTGCAGGGGTGGACAGTGACTGCATAGATGGCATCCCCACCCCAACCTATATGCTGTGTGGAAGCAGCATTGTAGGGGCAAAACAAGCTCCAAAAAGACCACCATCAGCCCTGCCACCAAGTCTGACGAAGGGGGAGCCCCCAGCTCCAGATATCCCGGCCAGACCATGCCCACACTAACCCACCCTTTGTTCCTTCCTTACCTGAAACCGTCTCGCCTGCCCTCAAGCAGAACTCGGAGGGATCCTGAGACAGGAAATGTCCCACCTCCACTACAAAGGTGCCTCACCACAGGGGTGGCAGACTTTCTCTCCCCCATAGAATGAAGACCTGGACCCCCGGCGCATTAGCTCTCTCGCCCTCTCCCGCCCTGGGGACCTGAGGCCACATATACCTGCCGTAGTACATTGGGGAAAGGGAAACACGCAGAGGTGGATGGCACTTGTCGATACAGGTGCCCAGCACACCATCATCCCAGGCAATCCAGCCGCATGGAGGGGCACCGACATGCATGTAGAGGGGTTGGGGGGCTCCCGTTGGCCCGCCATGGAGATCATGCTTCGCCCAGCCATAGGCAACAATCCACACACCCCCCACCCCAACAAACAGCACAAGTCCATATTGCCTCCACCCTGGAATGTATCCTCGGGATCAATGTTTTAAAGGGACAGTCCCTTCAAAGTAACAAGGGCAAGTTCACCTTCGGCTTCTCGCGAGCCACTATTGTCGTTGTTAAGTGGGAGCCCATTGCTGTACTCCCTCCCTCCAAGGGCATCTGCAAACATCAGTACAGAGTACCAGGGGGACACCAAGAAATCTCGGACTCTATTCAAGCCCGACTACGGGAGGGAGTTATTAGTCCCACAACCTCCCCTTTCAACAGGCCCGTTTGGCTCGTCCGCAAAAAATAACGGCTCCTGGTTGATGACCGTTGATTACAGGTACTTAAACAAGGCTGCACCCACCCCACCCTCGTCACCGCTGTACCCGACATTGTCACTCTCATTGAGAAAATCCCACGACGTCCACATAAATCCTGGTACACGGACGTTGACCTCGCTAATGCATTTTTCCCTATCCAGTTGCATCAAGATAGCCGGGAAAAATTTGCTTTTACTTGGGATGGCAGTCAATGCACCTTTTGTCGCCTACCCCAAGGCTATGTCCGCAGCCCCACTATCTGCCATGGCTTTACCTCCGGCGATTTACACCACATCCAACTTCCCCCCGAGGTGTCGATCGCCCATTACGTTGACGATATGCTCCTCCAGGTCAGTCTGAGACCATTGTCTCAGAAGAACTTCACTTGCTAATTGAATCCCTGAGTGGATGGGGCAGGGAAAGTAATGTGGAAAAGGTACAGGGCCGCAGCCAAAATGTGCTCTTTCTGGGAATACAATGGAACTCTGGCCACAGAAACATCCCTGATGCTGCTAAAAATAAAACTTTAAATTTTGCTGTCCTCTTTAATAAAATTAACCCAAAGAGATTTGTCGGGCTCCTGGGCTATTAACGACAGCATATGCCCCACTTGACCATGCTTCTTCGGCCACTCTATAGGATCTCCAGGAAAAAAAATGTCCCCATTTCTATGGGGACCGGAGCAACAACCTGCGTTTGATACAGCTAAGCAAGCTGTGGAACAAACAATGTCACTTTCTCCCCACCAGGCAGGTCTGCCTTTTGAGTTGCAAGTTTCAGTCAGCGAGACGGCTGCCGAGTGGAGCCTCTGGCAGAAGGCCCATGGGCGCAGAGTCACCCTCGGCTTCTGGACTAATTACCTATCTGAAGCGGAAGCGCGCTACAGTCCCTTCGAGAGCCAGCTACTAGACTGTTACCTGGCGCTCCTCGCCACAGAACAGCAAACATGCACCGACCCTGTCTTCCTTCGCCCCCATCTCCCCATAATGCGATGGGTCAAGTCACCTGATTCCACCCACAAAGAGGGCCGTGCCCAGAGGTCCTCCATTGTCAAGTGGAAGTGGTACATTGCGGACCGGGCTGAGCCCAGAGGTCCTCCATTGTTAAGTGGAAGTGGTACATTGCGGATCGCGCTGAACCCGTTCCTGAAGGTGTCTGCCGCCTCCATGAACAAGTCATGGCTTTCCCCATTCCCGGGACCCTACCCCGGAGATCCCCAAGGCACAACCCTCCCCAGCGTGTTGGGGTCAACCCTTTGATTCCCTCGATCCCGACAACATACTGCATGCCTGGTTCACAGACGACTCCAGCCGCCGGAAAGGGGGAAATCTAATGTGGAAAGCGGCAGCAGTTCATCCCGCCACGGGTAGAATTTTACCGACGGAGTTGGAAAGCGTTTCCAGTCAACTTGCCGAGATGGCTGCAGTAGCCCTCACCTCGAAAACACCTCCGGACCAATCCACACCTGTACTGACTCCTGGGCATTAGCTAATGGCATGGCGGTGTGGATGGCGCGGTGGCAAGTCATGGGGTGGGAAATACACGGGCGTCCCCCCTGAGGCAGCACCACTGGGGTTTCATTTGGGTCTAGGCTACCCACAGAAAAAAATGCTGTCCACTATATGGATGCCCATACCCGAAAAGATAACAAAGAGGCAACATTTTACGCCGCTGTACACCAGGCTGCTCAAATATCATCTACTACCACTTCCAACTCTGACACAGACCCCAGTGCGCTAGCTGCGTGGGCACACCGCAAAGGCGGCCACTTAGGGGCCGATGGCACGCGGCGCTGGGCTGAGCAATTCGGTGTCGCCTTGACATTCGACCAATGCAAAACATCTGTAGCTAACTGCCCCATCTGCCAGCAGTCAAGCCACGGCGCTGGCCGAAAAGCCTACTAGACCATATCCGTCGCGGTTGGGAGTGGGTCGTGTATAGTAAATCGGCTATATTGGACCGCTCCCACGACAAAATAAGAAACCTTACGCCCTGACGATGGTGGACACATACTCGGGTGTCGTGGTTGCGGTGCCCTGTGAGAAGGCCGGCCAGAATAGCACCATCGATGGATTACAGTACCTCTCCTCTATCTATGTGGTCCCAAGGGAGGAAAAATCCGATCAGGGCTCACAGTTCGCTGGGACCAAAGCCGAGACCTAGCCGGCTGAGGCGGGGAGCTCGTGGCTGTTCCACATACCGCACGACCCTAGGCACCATGCTTAATTGAAAGAATGAACGGCCTGCTCAAGGGGAAAAAATCGCTCTCTGACACGCTCTCGCACACTGCACGGGTGGTTAGGTGTCCTTCAGCAGGCCGTTGAGCAACTAAGCACACGTCCCACTGGCCAAGTGGGTGGGGGGAGGTTTCCCATTGTCCCGCCATCTGGCACACTCCCCATCTCCCGACTGGGAAACCACCGAACCCCCCGACCCCGAGACCGAGGACTCGGGTAAAGTATGGATAAAACAGCCACAGGTTCTGCTCCAAAAAGGGAGAAATTGTCGCTTGCGGTCCAGGGGACACCCGCTGTATCACCATTCCGGGTACATCCGATTTGTCCTGTATACATAATCGTCATTTAAACAGATGGGAATGATTTTCCGCCTACCCACACCACCCCTCCCACTACAGGACAATGGTGCTTCTTCAGACATCCCTCCTGGCGCTGCGATGATCGGCTTCGTGACAGCTGCCAACACCTTCCTCAGGGTCGCTTACGAGATTTCTAGCAACGCCAACAGGTCGGACTGCTGGATCTGCATGCGAACCCCAGCACACGCCGATGATGCGCTGCCGCTCACGCCGAATCCGCTGGATGACATCGAGATGAACTGTTTACACAGACTGTTTGGTCCTGTTGGTGTTGTCTCTTCCCTTGTTCCCCGATGGGGTGGGTGATTCAGGAACTGTTATTCCCCTCCCTACTATTTGACCTCCACTAGTGTCCCCACCCTCAGTGTTATCCCACAGCTGCTGAGTAGACCCAGGAAATGCTGGTGCAGGCATGGCAATGAGCTCACTTCCAGTCCTTCAGTTGGTCACAGCGACTGTGAGCGAAACTGGTACTCGGATGCCCCAGTGACCACTGCCGACGGTGCCGCTAAGCTGGGAGCTCCCTGGACTCGGAAAGGGACCACACTGGACCTGCGACCACCGCCCCTACCCCTGGCTCCCCATCAGCTTGTACGGCTGCTGCTTTCCAGCATTTGTGGTGCTCTTCATTCAACCCCTGAACGACCAATGGGAAGCACCCAACATACAGCGGCCACCGAGACAAGAGGACAATTACAGAGGCGGAGAGTGTCTGGATGATAGCCTTTCCCAGTTATGGTGCTGCCCGATTGTCCCGACAGGTGCTCCAGATGACCAGTGTGCTCGATACTCTGGCCAAAGAGACGGCTGTGGCACTGCAAGACACTGAGGATACTCTCACCCGGACGGTGGCGGAACTGACAGCTGTCAGAATGGTCGCCGTGAAGAACCAAATGGCCATTACTACCTACTCGCTGCGAATGGTGGAAAGTGTGCAGTGATTGGTAAGGAATGCTGTACCTTTATCCCTGATGAGTCTAGCAAAATCACCCACTTGGCTGCTCACTTTCGGGACTCGGTGGCTAAAATCAAAAAATCGAGGGACGAGCTCCTCCGGCACAACACCTCATGGGACAATTGGTGACCGTTTGAGTCCCTGGGGAGAGTGGTGGGCAATTGTCTTCCACGGGTCCATTGCAGTCATTCTTGACATGTCGCTATTTTTATACTATGTTGTGCATGCCACATTATTAAGAGTGCGTCTGCCTTTATTTAGCTGCTGAGAAATGGTTATTTCTCGTATATGTTGACATTGTTCTTACTCTCCCTTATGTGCCCTGGCTGAGTGGTGTGTCTTCCGAGGGGTAGACTGCATCCAGAGAGCGGTGCCTGTCACGTTACAGCACTGCCCTCTCCTGGTCGGAAGTCAGATCACAAGCCAGTCAACATTTTGCCCCTCCCCACTAATCAATGCACACTTAAATATTGGCCACCTTAATTGGATTAACCTGTCTAGTACCAAGCCGTTGGCCCCTCGATGAAATACCTGTGCTGGACCCTGAAGCCCCCTGATCTATAAAGTGTGCTACATGTGCTTGGCTCGTTCTCTTTTTGCTATCCTTGAGGGACCACGGTGCTTCACTCCAGGCTGGAGACTGCAAAATAGCGCTGAAGACACGTCGTAAGGTCTGCATTGAATAGGGTTGTGGGAGCGTTTATTGTTATCGCTGTACCAGAGATCCGTGCCTGACCATGGTTAACGGGTGGCAATTGTTGTAGTTACTTATCCCTTGCTTGAATGTGTACCTGTACTCTGTCCCTACACCGTCTTCCCGTGTATTTTACTGCCGACCCGCCTTTTCCCACGCTCGTGTATTCTAAGCGCGTTTGTGCGAATATTGTAGCCGCTAGTGATGTTCCCAAGCTTTACTCCCCTTGTAAATAAAGTCCTAATTATTAAAACTGTGTGTCCAGAGCTCTTGCATTTGAGACCCAAAGAGTCTGTCTCACTTCCACGACAACAGTCCCATATAACCCGGCACCTTAAATTCCTCCATATACCTGTCTAGTAGACCGTTAAATTTCACCGGTGTATCTGCCTCCACCACTGACTCAGGCAGTGCATTCAACGCACCAACCACTCTCTAAGTTATAAACCTTCCTCTAATATCCCTCTTGAACTATCCACCCCTTACCTTAAAGCCATGTCCTTTGGATTGAGCAGTGCGGCCCTGGGTAAGAGGCGCTGGCTATCCACTCAGTCTATTCCTCTTAATATCTTGTGTACCTCTATCATGTCTCCTCTCATCCTCCTTCGCTCCAGAGAGTAAAGTCCTAGCTCCCTTAATCTCTGATCAAAATGAACACTCTCGAAACCAGGCAGCATCCTGGTAAATCTCCACTGTACCATTTCCAAAGCTTCCACATCCTTCCTATAGTGACACGACCAGAAATGGGCGCAGTACTCTAAGTGTGGACTAACCAGAGTTTTATAGAGCTGCATCATTACCCCGCGACTCTTAAAATCTATCCCTCGACTTATGATAGCTAACACTCCAAAAGTTTCTTAACTACCTTGTCTACCTATAAGGCAACTTGCAGGGATCTGTGGACATGTACCCCCAGATCCCTCTGCTTTTACACATTCCAAGTTTCCTGACATTTACTTTGTACTCTGCCTTGGAGTTTGTCCTTCCAAAGTGTATCACATCACGGTTCTCTGTGTTGAACTCCATCTGCCACTTCAAAGCCCACCTCTGCATACTATCAATGTCTCTCTGCAATCTTAGACAATCCTCTACACTATCCATAACACCACCAACCTTTGTGTCGTCTGAAAGCTTGCCAACCCATCCTTCCACCTCCACATCCAGGTCGGTAATAAAAATCACAAGACGTAGAGGTCCCAGAACCGATCTTAATGGGACACCACTAGTAACAACCCTCCATTCCGAATAAACTCCCTGCACCGCGACCCTCTGCTTTCTGCAGGCAACCCAATTCTGAAACCACCTGGACGAACTTCCCTGGATTAAATGCATTCTGATTTTCTTAATAAGCCCACTGTGTCGAATGCCTTACTAAAATCCATGTAGATCACATCCACTACACTACCCTCATCTATATGCCTGGCGACTTCTTTAAAAAACTCTATCAGCCTTGTTAGACACATCTGCCCTTCACAAAGCCATGCTAACTGTCCCTGCTCAGAGCATGATTGTCTAAATGCCCATAGATCCTGTCTCTAAGAATCCTTTCCAACAGGTTTCCCACCACAGACGTAAGGCTCACTGGTCTGTAATTACCCGGACTATCCCTCCTAAATTTTCTGAACAAGTGGACAACAGTCGCCTCCCTACAATCCCCCGGTACCATTCCTGTGGAGAACTAGGACATAAAGATCCTGGACAGAGGCTCAGCAATCTGTTCACTCGCCTCGTGGAGCAGCCTAGGAAATATTCCGTCAGGCCCCTGGGACTGGAAGCACTTAACAAACACTGCCCCGTCTAACCCATCGGAACTAATCAGGAATCAATTAATATTAGTGAAGTTAAATTCATCCATGATAACAATCCTGTTATTTTTGCAACTTTCCAAAATTTGCCTCCCAATCTGCGTCTCGCTATCTCTGCTGCTATCAAAGGCTTTGGGCTGACCTTAAACCATTATCCACTGCTTTTGAGACTATCCATTCCCAACTTGCCTTGGAAAAAAATACACAAACCGATGGTTTTACTCTGTCCTTGTCCCTCATTGTGATAAATACTTTCAAGGTAATCGATTTCTCAGTTCTAGACAATAATGTTCAAGTCTACGCAATATCAACGTAAGTGGGGTCTCCAAATCCAGATACCATCCTATTAAAATCGATTTTGTGTATATATTGTCAGTTAAACGAAATTATTCTTAATCAAACGAGCCTTGTTTTGTCATTCCTCATATATTTCCATTCCGTTACTGTTCGGCATCAGTTAATATCGTTTATCCATTGCCCCCACTACCAATGTGTACGTCGTTTTCACGTGCCAAATGGTTAAAAGACCCACCAACGTCGCCAAACTGCCATAGTTTCATTCCTGAGATTTGTCAGCAGAAAGAATATGTCTTACCATTGAGGGTTGTTTGAACGATCAGCAAATTCCAAAGGGGCGTAAAGACCCAATTCTCATGTATCATCGATCTTCATATCCACGGCTATCCGATAAACAAGTTCACAAATCGACCGTCTTTAAAAAGGGTCTGTCGAGCTGTGTCAATATGGAGATTTCTGAGCCACCATTTGGTTTGCCCATTCTGGTGGGTACGTTTGTCTGTTGCACTTATCCAAAACCTCTAAAAATCGCAGATTTTAAGCAAAATGTTTCGGCAGAAAGTTTAGGTAATCTCGCAGGAGGTGAAGCGAGTAAAATACCTTTTTCCATTCTGAAAGGATTTTTCTCTATGTTATGTTACTATTTTTTTTCTTTCGGCAAAGAGCCAGATGGCATAGGAACCAGCAAGACAGCTTGTACTAATTACCAATCACACATGTGGCATATTGATTCATTTATGTAACTTGCTCAATTTTCACTGTCGGTCCGATCTACCCTAATTCTTCTATCTCCCCATGATTTGATTACTTACAATTCTTCATCGACTCCAGCGATTAATTTAGCCACAGGTTATGACTACAGCGAATCCACCTGATGTCCTCAACTACCCGCATCGACTTTTTGATTTGTTTCCATTGAACAGATTCCTTTCCTATAAGATGGCGCATTCTGCAGTTGTTTGCTGCGACTGTCAGTCGCTTCACATTATTCCCTTGTTCAGAATTCCGTTAGCCCACCTTTCATTGATCTCACGATGGCTTGCAAGATCATGATCGACTCGTTTCTCTTATCATTTTACCGGGGTTATGTCAGCGACTTATTTGTTATCGAAGTATACTCTTATATATATATATTTTTTTGAAATTGTTCAGTCCCTATTAAGGGAATCGATTACAAATGTGAACTGTGCTTTACCCACCGTAGGTGCTACGTGAGGTGGGAAAGTTACAAGAGCAGTTTCTTGTCGCTTATAATTAAATTATTTCTAAATTCATGTATTGGGTGTTGTGGTTACCGTGATGCTATTACACTTCGTGCTTTACAGAGTTCAGAGTTACATTCCATCATCATTATTTAAGGAGTTTCTGTACGTTTCCAAAGTGCGGTATGCGAGTTCTCCTCGGGTGTCCCGCTTTATGCCCGCAGTCCAACGATGTATCGGCTAGTTTCATTGGTCATTGAAAATGATACCGTGATTTTGTTAGGATTGAAATATTACTCTTTTTATTCTGAGGATGATTTGAGAGCATTGCACTTGACTGTTAATATTTGGTCAATCTGTCATATTTTAATAATTGCTCGCAAAATGAGCAGGTGGTGCAGAAATGGAGCTCCGAGATGAAGTGTTACATGCAGGTACAAAGGATAAAAGAATAATAAAGTTTCGATGTTTTGTGTTCAGGATTCTGAATTGTGAGTATTTTGTTGAGTCTGATCCATTGAGGAATCGTCATCTTATACCTCATTCCCCCAATAGCAGGTACCGTTTCATTTAGCTTCCTGACTTTTTGACCTGCACGCGTAATAATAGTATGCACTCAAATAGCTATCCAAATACTCATGTTTGTTTACATTCTGCAACTGTATTTATGAAAACAACGTTTTCCTAATAAACAACGTGAAATAACAGTGTCATTGAACGCTAAAGCACAGAAACAGGCCCCTCGTTTCACCTAGTCCGTGCCGACACGTCTGCAAAGGCCCATCGACATGAACACGTTCCATTGCCCTCAGTACCGTTCCGATGCTCGTTCCTTCTAAGTCCTCTTAAAAGTTCTAATCAAGCATACCACATCCCGCTACTTCTGGAAGCTTGTGCCACACTCCCACCAAGCTGTATGTTAGCATCCCTCATGAAGTACCCCTTGAAAGTCTCACTTTCACACTTAACCGACTACTTCTCGGTCTGGGTTCACCCAAACTCAGTGGAAAAGAGCCTGTTGTATGTACCCGGTATACCCCCATAATTGCCTATGTATCCGTGGAATCTTACTTCAGTTTGCTAAACTCTACGGAATAAATGCTATAAAAATAACTCAGCTCCACAAGGCCAAGCAACATCTTAGAAATAGTATGCCATGAAACTCTTGCAATCATACAGTAATTTACGAAAGTGACTATGTCAAAGTCCCTTTACGAAACCGTCTACCTGTGACGCAACTTTGAATAAATTGCAGATCTATATTCCTGATGAATGGACAAACCATATTTCCTTGCGTTTATCCACTCGTTTTTACCCAAAGGAGACATGAATAATCCTCATATGGACTCTGTCTACTCTGACTGAGAGGATTTCCACGTAGCTTTTCAAATCTGGAAACCTGGGCAGAATAAACACGTACGCATCGATGGCACAACTTCTAAGGTAGTTTTTAAGAATATAGAACATGCAAGATATTTTGACGTAAACTCCAATTTAACAGCATAGAAGAAAGATCAAGGACAGGTTATGAACGCAAGTCGTTCCTTCAGGAATGAATGATCATCTGTTAGAACACCAGAACCTCTAGCTGTTGAGCAAATCATATACGATTCTGCCAGGTACTATTTTTGTTTTGATAGCTGATCCGGTAGTGGATTAGCTAGTCTGGATTGAATTTTGGGCATGAACTGGAATTGATTACATACCTTATGGTTAATTAAACCTATGGGCATGTGATCATTATATGATCTATTTCATACTGCCATTTGAGAAGGAAAATCTCTGGTCGGATGTATCAATATTTCAGTGGAGTAAAGCGCATGAGAAAGACGTTGGCCAAAATTGTTTAGACTATAACACTCAAAAGCACGCCAGCAAATGTTCTCCGGATATTTGAGGTGAGTTCTCCATAACTACGTTCCAATGATATAGGGAAGTTATGGTAGGGTACATGAACCGTGCTGCACAGAGGCTGCAATAAATCCAGTCAAGAAGAGAGGGGGAAAAAAAAGCTTACAATAGGTTCAGAGAGCTAGGTAATGATAGAGATCTGGAAGATTCTAAGGCTAATAGGGAGGAGCTTAAAAAAAGAAATTAGGAGCGCCAGAACGGTCCGTCAGAAGGCGTTGGGTGGCAAGATAAAGGAAAACCCCAAGGCAGTCTTCAAGTGTTTGAAGAGCAAAAGAATCAGACGTAAAAATAGGACCCTTCAAGTGTGAAATTGGGAAAGAGTGTATGGCACCGGAGGAAATCGCAGAGGTACTTAATGAATACTTTACTTCAGTGTTCACGATGGAAAAAGGATCTTGGTGATTCTAGTAATGAATTGCAGCAGACTGAAACGCTTGAGCAAGTAGCTATTCAGAAAGAGGATGTGCTGCAGCTTTTGGAAAGCATCAAGTTGATTAGTCTCCGGAAACGGATGAACAGCAATCCAGGCTACTGTGGGAGGCGAGGGCGGAGATTGCTGAGCCTCCGGCGGTGATCTTCGAATCATCAGTGGGGATGGGGAGGTTCTGGAGGATTGGATGGTTGCGGATGTTGTTCCTTTATTCAAGAAAGGAAGTAGCGATAACCCAGAAAATTATAGACCGGTGAGTTTCACTTCATTGGCTACAATGTTGATGGAGAAGATCCTGAGAGGCAGGAGTTATGAACATTTGGAGCGGTATTACAGGATTCGGAGTAGTCAGCATGGCTTTGCCAAGGGCTGGTCGTGCCTTACGAGACTGATTGATTTTTTTTGAGGATGTGGATAGGCACATTGATGAAGGAAGAGCAGTAGACGTAGTGTATGTGGATTTCAGCAAGGCATTTGATAAGATTCCCTATCGCTTATTGAGAAATTAAGGAGGCATGGGACCCAAGGTGACATTGCTTTGTGGACCCAGAACTGGCTTGACCACAGAAGGCAGAGAGTGGTTGTAATCTAGTCATATTCTGCATGTCGATGACCAGTGGTGTGCCTCAAGGATCTGTTCTGGATCCCTTTGTCTTCGTGATTTTAATAAATGGCCTGGATGAGGAAGTGGTGTGTTTGTTGATGACACAAATGTTGAAGGTGTTGTGGATAGTATGGAAGGCTGTCAAAGGACACAGCGGGACATTGACAAGATGCAAAACAGGGCTGAGAAGTGGCTTATGGATTTCAACCCAGAAAATGATGATGTGGTTAATTTTGTTAAGTCAAAAATGATGGCAGAATATGGTATTAATGGTAAGACACTTGGCAGCATGGAGGATCAGAGGGATCTTGGGTCCGAGTCCATCGGACAGTCAAAGCAGCTGTGCGGGTTGACCCTGTGGATACGAAGGCATACGCTGTTTTGATCTTCATTAATCGTAAAATTGAAAACAGGAGCCGAGACGTAATGCTTAAGCTATATAGGACCCTATTCAAAACCCAATTGGAGTGCTGTTCTCAGTTCTGGTCGCCTCACTGCAGGAAGGATGTGGAAGCCATAGAAAGGTTGCAGAGCATATTTCCAAGGATGTTGCCTTGATTAGGGTGCATAGCTTACTGAAACAGGATGAGTGTACTCGGCCTTTTCTCCTTGGAGCGACGGAGGATGAGAGGTCACCTGATAGAGGTGTACAAGATGATGAAAGTCATTGATCGTGTGGGTAGTCAGAAACTTTTCCCTAGGCAGATATAGTTGCCACAAGAGGACAAAAGTTTATTGCGCAGGGGCAATGTACAGAGGAGATGTCTGGGGTAATTTGTTTATGCAGAGAGTAGTGAGTGCATAGAATGGGCTGAAGGCAATGCTGGTGGAGGCGGACACGATAGAGTCTTTTTGAATGGGTACATGGAGCTTAGAAAAAGAGAAGGATATGGGTAAGCTTAGCAATTTCTTAGGTAGACTTTGTGGTCCGAAGGGTCTGTATTATGCTGTAGGTTTTCTATGTTTTTCTATCTTTTTTTTCTTAGCACCCTGAATGTAGGAGAGGTTCTTGTGATCTGTCCAGAGCAAGAATGGATTCTCTGCTCCCTCCAGATAGTGTCGCTATTCCCCCAGGGCCTCCAGGACAGCTAGTAGATCCTGGTTCCAAACGTCTTATTTTCTCTCGGTCGGAATCAATGACGAGATAGAAAGACACAAGGGTGCAGCCGGTTATCCGCAGAAGAGCGCTGAGGGAGGACAGCTCGGATTTCTACATCGGATGAATCCACCTCGACAATGAATGGCTGAGATGGGTCTGGGTTTTGCAGCAGCGGGGCAGTTGTGAATTGTCGCTTTAGCTCGAAAAATGCTTGGTCGGCATCGTCCCTCCAATGGAATCCTGCTGAGTACTTCTTGGTGAGTGCATTATTTGTTGCGGCGGTAGAGCCGAAATTCCAGATGAAGCGGCGATAAAGGTTAGCAGACCCCATGAAGCACCGTGCCTGTTTGACTGCAGACGCTTTGGGCCATGCTGCAACTACCTGAACTTCACAAGA
Organism: Hemitrygon akajei; assembly: GCF_048418815.1. NCBI lineage: Eukaryota > Metazoa > Chordata > Chondrichthyes > Myliobatiformes > Dasyatidae > Hemitrygon > Hemitrygon akajei. The sequence goes on from NC_133124.1 coordinate 168,385,701, forward strand.
GTTCATTTGAGCACTGAATGGGGTAGGTATAACACCCAAAACGACAACTGATCTTTATGGAATTCACTTTTTTTCAGGGTTGGAGTACGTTAGTTTCAAGAAGGCTTTTGAGCACTCCCGAGACATGCTGGATATTCTCGTGATGAGAGCGGGAATAAATAAGGATGTCATCTAAACATAGAAACACAAACTGGTTCAACATGTCCCTGAGCACTTTGTTATACAATGCCTGGAATACAGCAGGGTCGTTGGCCAGACCAAAATGCATCACCAGCTATTCATAGTGGCCACTAGAAGTGCTGAAATCAGTTTTACTGATCCCATACGACTTAGCGAATCAGATTGTAAGGATTGCGCAGAACAATGTTCAAACGCGGACCCCAGCAAGGTTCTGGTTCTTCAAAATGATGTTGTTCAGAGGCCGATAATCGATGCAGGGACGGATATTGCCATCTTTCCTGCTCACAAGTAAGAAGCCCGCTTCTGCCGGCGAAGTTGACGGACGGAAATACCCCATGCTCAATGACTGCTTAATGCGTTCCTCCATGGCCACTGTTTCAGGACGAGAGAGGGGAAAGAGCCGGCTCAGGGGAGGACTAGTGCCAGCTGGGAGGTCTTTGTCGCAGTCGTATGACCGGTGTGCTGGCCTTTCTTTTACTGAAACCCTCAAAGATTCCCGCATATTCAGCGGAATCCGAGAGTGGTCCACATTCTTAGATGATGACACGGGGAAGGGGGGGGGGGGGAAATTAATGGTATGGAGGTTTAGCCAGAAGCAGACAGTTAGACAAGCAGGCTAGTCCTCACTCTTAAAGCATCGTCAGAAACCAATCCATTCGTCGGTTCTTTCTCGATAACCAGGAGAGTCCAGGTATCAGTGGTAGTACAGGTAAATTAACCAGATAAAATATATTTCTTCAAGACGGTGGCCTTCGAGCACCTGTTAGAGGATTTGAGTGGAAAGGTGGATTTGGTCAGTTCCCAGAGGTCGACCGTCCAGTGCATTGACGTAGATCTTTTCTCTTAATTCCTGAGTTGGGACTCCCATCTTTGAGCAGGAGAGATGTTTATAAGATTCCTCGCTGCACCAAAGTCAATAAACGCCTTATGTTAATGGGTCTGAGACCTCCACGACAAGGAACCTGCGAGCATTACAGAATTAAGGGAAACTGGAGAGGGCAAGGAATGTCGGTGATCTGCAGTGCGTGGGAAGTTTGAATCATTCTTTCCCTGCGCCACTCAGTTAATCGTTCCTCAACTCAAGTAGCCAGATTAATCAGGTCATCCAGACTATCCTGCTCGTCCCGGACAGCGATCCCATGCCGGCCCTTTGCCTTAAGTCCACACTGGAACGCATGATGAGAGATCTCTGATTCCATCCCTTTTCTACTGCAGGGGTACGGAACATGCTGCATTGGATCTCAACGTTGCTTTGCCTAGGCGCAGATCCAAGAACCGGTGGGCAGTCTCCTGACCCCAAACTGGAAGATCAAAAACCCTCCTTAACTCCGCCAGGAATAGTTGTAATAACAAGGCTGCGGGGTATCCTTGCTCCTGGAAGGCGTTGAACAGGCTGAGTGGAGGTCCGTCAAAACGATTGACCATGTACGCCAATTTTTCACGCATCATCACCGAAAAAGCCAGGCTGGGCTTGGAATGCCAGTTTGCGTTGACAAATAAAATTCCTGCATCCATCGATAGCACTAGAATATCAATCAGTGGAAACTACAGTACTCTTAAATCAACACAATTGTTATTTTAATGTCACTATGGTCGTGTTTATAAACATCAACTATAGGACAATATTTAATTGTGAACCAATGATAAACACACATATTCTCCTGTAAAGTCATGAAAACAATCCTTTTATGCCGGATTGTAATTTCTATATATATTGGACTCTTCTACTGACATAAAATAATAAAGACAGTGACAGAAAATTCGGCTTTGATTGCGAAATAACGCTAAACTTTTGTTTCAACAAGGCTGTTGCCCGAATCTTTGCAAATATTTTCTTAAGTTAGGAGAAAGTAAACTGAAGAACGCCATTGGCCGTAAGGCCTGTTATTGTGCTGTACCAATGGGTTATGTAGCTTAAAATTTCATATAGTGTATTTGCAGTGAAACGGTATATACTGACAATCCGGTGTCAACTCGGTGTTGACAATTTAAAATAAAATGCACAATCGGCACAGTACTCAAATTATTATGGATAAAAGTCTGAAATAATTGGTAAAATAAATATTTTTATTGTTAAAAGTTTTGCGTCCAAGAGATACATTGAAGTGGGGGTGGAATGTGATATCGGAAGGAGAAGTCCAAGCACAGTACATCCTAAAGAATCGTTAACGTGTAGCACCAAAATAAATATTTTTATATCCTTGATACAATAGGAAATGGGCTTCCAAGTTGCAAGTCCATACTCGGTGAGGACTATTTTGCTTAAATAGCTCGGAAATAATGTGTAGATAGATCGCTGTTATGCATCCGGTAATCTTGTTGAGCATTATTAATCGGCCATGCGTAGACTGATTTCATCTATTCCAGATTTAAATTCCAGCATTTTATGAGGGGTGATTGATAAGGAGATGAGATATTAACTTTAAACTTTCTGCATAAGCACTCAAAGAGTGGAACTGCATGTGCATGTAACGAGAGCCGTATAACTCATCTTCTTCTAGCTTAGGCCACGAAATTAGCAGTCACCCATCAGTGGTCACTTTCTGGAGCTCCAATATCCGTGTGCTTCACGACTGCTGGACTAAGCGTGTAAATGTAGGAGGGGACTACGTTGAAAAATAAATCTGCCAGGTTTTCTATAATTGACTCCTTCTACCTTAGGCCACGAACATATAAATCACCTCGTTACATAAAAAGTGCGGTAGAGACAGATATCCAACCAGCACCAGCTACATTTTCATCTATTGCATGAAGAATTGCGTGGCCACATTATCAGTTTACGTTGGCGTTCTTTGACATTAATAGAACTGACATTTTTATTTTCAATGTGTTATGAGGTCCCTTAGGTGGGTGACATTATGTCATTCCATTTTTTAAATGTGAGAGAAATCGTGACTCCACAGATAATGTTTTTTCCCCCAATTGAATAAACATCATTTGGAATACACTGAGTGGATACTTCAAACCCTGCAGTAGCATCACGTGAGGCTGTTGCAGAATATATAACTCTGATCATCCCCATCAGAATATACAAGCATTATTGTCAAAAATGCACGAACCTGTGAATATCCCTGCATATACGATCTGCTATATTTTTATTGCTTTTGTCGGTATTCCGGGTAAGTCATTATGCATCTCTTTCAAATTTAGCTTTAATTACATCCTGGTTGTTTTGAATATTGTTGTATTAAACATACTGAGTTGTTGTCTATCTTAAAGTCATTTGGACAATAGGAGGTATTGCAGGATTAAACTTCATCAAATATTTTCCATACTCTCTTATTCTGCTGTCAATGTAAGCCTGGTGACAGAAATGTACGCGTGCCTCTACTTAGCAAAACAATAATCTGCTGGAGGATCTGACCAAATTAGGCAGCATCTTCATTGTTTAATGAACCAGACGGCGTAGTTGTTTTCTTCAGCTACTGGCTGAGTTATTGACCGAATTATACATGCGATTTGTTGCATGGAAACATCTCTACATTAAACAAAATACATTCTTTCATTATTCTTCCGCGCCTGATGTGCAAGTAATGCATTCCGAATGCAGGAGGACGGACCTTTGGTGTAAATACCATGAAATATAAAGTCATGCGCATGTTTTTATATTATTGTCCATTTCAGAAATAATTTGGGAAAAATCTGTTTTTCTTGAAAATCTGCACATACTTTGTTTAATTTATTTCAATCCGGACGTCTACTAATTTCCATATCGTGATAATACGATTTAACACAGTGATATTCTCTTTCAGTATTAAACATCTTATATTGTAGCAGGAATAGCTTAATTATTGAACGGCATGTTTGACTGATGGCACAAAGCAAACAGACTAAAAGTCGACATTAGCACAGAAAATGCTATTTGATAACCAACTTCAAACTAGCAATTTCAGTTGAGGACATGATCGCACTTTGAAAAACGGTCGACCTTCCACTGAAAAATTATGACAGGACAAAAGGATTTCATTCGTAGCTAAGTATCAACTACATGTTACAAGTAATTCTCACTTATTACAGATTGCAAAAGAGTGGCTCATTTTTCTGTAGGCTACAGGATTTACGGTTTTTGACAACATTGAAATGAGTCTTTCAATTTATTGTGTCGACGCCGTCTTTCTTGTCTATATCTTATGTCATATTTATTGATATCAGGAACATATCTTCCCATGTCATGTCTGAACTCTGCGAAAAAGCCATGACTGTTTTTCATTCTACAATGTGATCTGCCTGCAAAACAAACAAACATATCCGACAGTGTTCCTCCAGTTCCTCCCTTGATTCAAGTTCGACCTGTGTTAGTTCCCAGACGTCCCTTGGAAACTACAGCGGTATTCAAATGCTTGGGCACTGCTGGTCAAGATTTCTGTTACCTTGAATAGCTAAGCGAGTAAAAGATGACCTGATTTCCTAAAGGCATGAAGTTAAAGATGACGCATTACTTTAATACTTTAAGCAAGGTTATTTTTTTATTCCCATCCTTTATAGTTTCAAAATAACAAAAAAGGAAAAGGCCCGAAGCAAATGTTTGGGAACCCTGCATGGTCAGTTCTTAGTAGCACCGCCTTTGGCATGTATCACTGATTGTTAACGCTTTCTGTACCCTGCTAAGAGTCTTTCTGTTCTTGTTTGGGGGAGTTGCGCCCATTCCACCTTGAAAAAGACTTCTCGTTCTGTGAGATTCTTGATCCGTCTTGCATGCCCTACTCTTTTGAGGTCTATCCACAGATTATGGATAATATTTAGTTTGGGGGACTGTGAGAGCCATGGCAAAACCTTCAGCCTGCGCCTCTTAATCTAGTCCATTGTGGATTTTGAAGTGTTTTTAAGAGCATTACCCTGTTGCAGAAACCACCCTCTTTTTTTTACAGAAGGTGTGATGTTTGCTTCCAGAATTTACTTGTATTTAATCGAATTCGTTCTTCCGTCTATCAGTGAAATGTTCACCGTGCCACTGTCTGAAACACACGCCAAAAGCATGACCGATCCACCCCTATGCATAACAGATGGAGAGGTGTTCTTTTCATGTAATTCTACACCTTTTTTCTTCTCCAAACATATCTTTTCTCATGACGACCAAAAAGTTCAATTTAAATTCAGCACTCCACAGGACATGTTTCCAAAATGCATGAGGCTTGTTTAGATGTTCCTTTGCAAACTTCTCATTTGTGGCGCGGACGCAGGGAAGGTTTTCTTCTGATGACTCTTCCATGAAGGTCATAATTGTGCAGGTATCGCTGCAGAGTAGAACACTACACCACCATTCCAGAGTCTGTTAAATCTTCCTGAAGGTCTCTTGAAGTCAAACGGGGTTTTGATTTGCCTTTTTAACAATTCTTCGAGAATTTCTCTCGGAAAGTTTCCTTGGTCTCCCAGACCTCAATAGTACCTCCACCGTTCCTGTTAACTGCCATTTCTTAATTTCATTACGAAATGAGGAAACGGCTACCTGAAAACGTTTTGCTGTCTTCTTATAGCTTTCTCCAGCTTTGTGGGCATCATTTATTGTAATTTCCAGAGTGCGAGGCAGCAGATCAGAGGAGCCCATGGCTGCTGATTATTGGGGCAAGGTTTGAGGGGTCAGTGTATTAATACAGCTTTGAAATTTACATCACCTAGCCTTTCCTAACAATGGTTGTCAACAAGCCACAGCCCTAAGAAGCTAATTAAGGACTGAGAACTTGGTAAAAGTTATCTGAGTGCTCAAATCTCTTGGCTTGCCCAAACTTTGGCATGGGTCTTCTTTACTGTTTTCACTCTAAAAATGTACAAATCAAAAATAATACTCTAATCTTGCTTAAGATGTTGAATGTTTCAACTTTAAAATTAT